>NC_082376.1:167961-232523 GCF_027477595.1 Haemorhous mexicanus | reverse complement strand
AAAGAGGGGAAAAAGAGGGGGGGGAAAGGAGAAAAAAAGGGGGAAAGAGGAAAAAGAGGGGAAAAAGAGGGGAAAGAGCAAAAAGAGGGGAAAAGAGGGGAAAAATGGAGAAAAATAGGGGAAATCAGAGGGAAAAGAGGGGGAAAAAGGAGAAAAAGAGGGGGAAAAGGGGAAAAAGTGGGGGAAAAAGCAGAAAAATAGGAGAAAATCAGAGGGAAAAAAGGGGAAAAGAGAGGAAAAAGGAGAAAAAGATGGGAAAAAGAGGGGGAAAAAGGACAAAAAGAGGGGAAAAGGAGAAAAAAAGGGGGAAGAGGAAAAGGAGGGGGAAAGAGGGGAAAAAAAAGGGAAAAATGGAGAAAAATAGGAGAAAATTAGAGGGAAAAAAGGGGAAAAGAGGAGAAAAAGTGGGGAAAAAAGGACAAAAAGAGGAGAAAAAGAGAGGGAAAAGGAGAAAAAAAGGGGGAAAGGAAAAAGAGGGGGAAAGAGGGGAAAAATGGAGAAAAATAGGAGAAAATCAGAGGGAGAAAAGGGGAAAAAGAGGGGAAAAAGAGGGGAAAAAGTGGGGAAAAAAGGAGAAAAAGAGGAGAAAAAGAGAGGGGAAAAGGAGAAAAAAGGGGGAAGAGGAAAAAGAGGGAAAGAGGGGAAAAAAGGGGAAAAGGGAGAAAAATAGGGGAAAATCAGAGGGAAAAAAGGGGAAAAAAGGAAAAGAAGAGGGGGAAAAAGGACAAAAAGAAGAGAAAAGAGAGGGAAAAAAGAGAGAATAAAAGGGGGGAAAGGAAAAAGAGGGGGAAAGAGGGGAAAAATGGAGAAAAATAGGAGAAAAATCAGAGGGAGAAAAGGGAAAAGAGGGGAAAAAGCGGGAAAATTGAGAAAAATAGGAGAAAATCAGAGGGAGAAAAGGGGAAAAAAGGGGAAAAAGAGGGGGAAAAGTGGGGGAAAATGAGAAAAAGAGAGGGGAAAAAGGAGGAAAAAAGGGGGGAGAGGAAAAAGAGGGGGAAAGAGGGTAAAAAAGGGGAAAAATGGAGAAAAATAGGAGAAAATCAGAGGAAAAAAAGGGGAAAAAAGGAGAAAAAGGGGAAAGAGGAAAAAGAGGGAAAGAGGGGAAAAAAGGGGAAAAATGGAGAAAAATAGGAGAAAATCAGAGGGAAAAAAGGGGAAAAAAAAGGAGAAAGAGGGGGAAAAGGGGAAAAAGAGAAGAAAAAGAGAGGGAAAAAGGAGAAAAAAAGGGGGAAAAGGGGAAAAAAATGAGAAAAAGAGGGGAAAAGAGGGGGTAAAAAAGGAGAAAAAGAGGAGAAAAAGAGAGAGAAAAAGGAGAAAAAGGGGAAAGAGGAAAAAGAGGGAAAGAGGGGAAAAAGGGGGAAAATGGAGAAAAATAGGAGAAAATCAGAGGGAAAAGGGGAAAACAGGAGAAAAAAGGAGAAAAAGAGGGGAAAAAGAGGGGGAAAAGGAGAAAAAAAGGGGGAAAGAGGAAAAGAGGGAAAGAGGGGAAAAAAGGGGAAAATGGAGAAAAATAGGAGAAAATCAGAGGGAAAAGGGGAAAAGAGGAGAAAAAAGGAGAAAAAGAGGGGAAAAGTGGAGAAAAAGGAGAAAAAGAGGAGAAAAAGAGAGGGAAAAGGAGAAAAAAGGGGAAGAGGAAAAAGAGGGAAAGAGGGGAAAAAAAGGGGAAAATGGAGAAAAATAGGGGAAAATCAGAGGGAAAAGAGGGGAAAAGAGGAGAAAAAAGGAGATAAAGAGGGGAAAAAGAGGGAAAAAGGAGAAAAAAAGGGGGAAAGGAAAAAGAGGGGGAAAGAGGGGAAAAATGGAGAAAAATAGGAGAAAATCAGAGGGAGAAAAGGGGAAAAGAGGGGAAAAAGGGGAAAAATTGAGAAAAATAGGAGAAAATCAGAGGGAAAAAATGAGAAAAAGAGGGGGAAAAGTGGGGAAAAAGGACAAAAAGAGGAGAAAAAGAGAGGGAAAAAGGAGAAAAAAGGGGGAAGAGGAAAAAGAGGGAAAGAGGGGAAAAATGGAGAAAAATAGGAGAAAATCAGAGGGAAAAGAGGGGGAAAAAGGAGAAAAAGAGGGGGAAAAAGAGGGGGAAAAAGGAGAAAAAGAGGGGGAAAGAGAAAAAAGAGGGGAAAAGGGAAAAAAAGGGGAAAATGGAGAAAAATAGGAGAAAATCAGAGGGAAAAAAGGGGAAAAGATGGGAAAAAAGGAGAAAAAGAGGGGAAAAAGAGGGGGGAAAAATGACAAATAGAGGAGAAAAGAGAGGAAAAAAGGAGGAAAAAAAAGGGGGAAAGAGGGGGAGAAGAAGGGCTAAAGAAGGAAAAAGGGGATGAGAGGGGAAGGGGCCGGCCCGCACCGGGAGGAGGCTCGGTGGGCGGGCGCGGAGGCTCCGGGCGCCGGCGGGCGCGGCCGCTCCCGGGAGCTGCGGCGGCCGCGGGCGGCGGCGGCGGCGCCGGGCCCGGCCGGGGGCTCCTCGTCGCTGCCGCCGAAGCTGGTGATGAAGGTGATCTTCTCCTCGTGGCCCGGGGACGGCGTGCGGGACCGGGAACGCGACTCCGAGCTGGATTCCGAGGGGGAGCTGCTCGGGGAGGGAGCGGCGGGAGTTACCGGGAGGGGGAGGGGTCTCCCGGAGCAGCCGGAGGTACCGGGGAGTGCCCTGGGAGTGCCCCGGGAGTGCCCCGGGAGTGCCCGGGGAGTGCCCGGGGAGTGCCCCGGGAGTGCCCGGGGAGTGCCCGGGGAGTGCCCGGGGAGTGCCCCGGGAGTGCCCGGGGAGTGCCCGGGGAGTGCCCGGGGAGTGCCCGGGGAGTGCCCCGGGAGTGCCCGGGGAGGGGCCGGGGAGTGCCCCGGGAGTGCCCCGGGAGTGCCCGGGGAGTGCCCGGGGAGTGCCCCGGGAGTGCCCGGGGAGTGCCCGGGGAGTGCCCGGGGAGTGCCCGGGGAGTGCCCCGGGAGTGCCCGGGGAGTGCCCCGGGAGTGCCCCGGGAGTGCCCGGGGAGTGCCCGGGGAGGGGCCGGGGAGTGCCCCGGGAGTGCCCTGGGAGTGCCCGGGGAGTGCCCGGGGAGTGCCCCGGGAGTGCCCCGGGGAGTGCCCCAGGAGTGCCCCGGGAGTGCCCTGGGAGTGCCCCGGGAGTGCCCGGGGAGTGCCCCGGGAGTGCCCCGGGAGTGCCCCGGGAGTGCCCCAGGAGTGCCCGGGGAGTGCCCCGGGAGTGCCCTGGGAGTGCCCCGGGAGTGCCCCGGGAGTGCCCAGGGAGTGCCCCGGGAGTGCCCCGGGAGTGCCCTGGGAGTGCCCCGGGAGTGCCCCGGGAGTGCCCGGGGAGTGCCCCGGGGAGTGCCCGGGGAGTGCCCCGGGAGTGCCCCGGGAGTGCCCCGGGAGTGCCCCGGGAGTGCCCGGGGAGTGCCCGGGGAGTGCCCGGGGAGTGCCTGGGGAGTGCCCCGGGGAGTGCCCCGGGAGTGCCCCGGGAGTGCCCCGGGGAGTGCCCGGGGTCGGTACCGTTTGTAGGGGTCGTAGGTGGGGCTGTCCCGGCGGGCGTAGCTGGGGAGAGAGAGAGAAAGAAAATGGGGGTGGGAAATTGGGGTTGGAGGGGGGAAATGGGATTTTGGGGGGTGAAAATGGGGAAATTTAGGGGGAAATGGGGGGAAATGGGGGTGGGAAATTGGGATTGGAGGGGGGAAATGGGATTTTGGGGGATGGAAATGGGGGGTTTTAGAGGGAAATGGGGGGTTTGGGGGTAGGAAATTGGGATTGGAGGGGGAAAATGGGATTTTGGGGATGGAAATGGGGGTGGGAAATTGGGATTGGAGGGGGAAATGGGATTTTGGGGGGAAATGGGGGATGAAAATTTGGGATGGGAGGGGGGAAATGGGATTTTGGGGGGAAATGGGGGTGGGAAATTGGGATTGGAGGGGGGAAATGGGATTTTGGGGATGGAAATGGGGGTGGGAAATTGGGATTGGAGGGGGAAATGGGATTTTTGGGGGGAAATGGGGGTGGAAAATTGGGGTTGGAGGGGGGAAATGGGATTTTGGGGGATGGAAATGGGGGAATTTAGGGGGGGAAATTGGGGTTGGAGGGGAAATGGGAATTTGGGGGGAAATGGGGATGAAAATTTGGGGTTGGAGGGGAAATGGGATTTTGGGGATGGAAATGGGGATGGGAAATTGGGATTGGAGGGGGTAAATGGGATTTTGGGGGATGGAAATGGGGGAATTTAGGGTGGGAAATTGGGGTTGGAGGGGGAAATGGGAATTTTGGGGGGGAAATGGGGATGAAAATTTGGGGTTGGAGGGGGGAAATGGGATTTTGGGGGGGGAAATGGGGGAATTTAGGGTGGGAAATTGGGGTTGGAGGGGGAAATGGGATTTTGGGGGAAAATGGGGATAAAAATTTGGGGTTGGAGGGGGGAAATGGGATTTTTGGGGGGAAATTGGGGATGAAAATTTGGGATTGGAGGGGGGAAAATGGGATTTTGAGGGTGAAAAGGGGGGATTTTAGGGGGAGATGGGGGATTTGGGAATGAAAAATTGGGATTGGAGGGGGGGAAAATGGGATTTTCAGGGTGAAAAGGGGGAATTTTAGGGGGAAGTGGGGGATTTTAGGGGGAAATGGGGGGTTTGGGAATGAAAAATTGGGATTGGAGGGGGGAAAATGGGATTTTCAGGTGAAAATTGGGGATTTTAGGGGGAAATGGGGGTTTGGAGGAAATTGGGGGGATTTGGAGGAATTTGAGGGGGAATTGGGGAGGATTTGGGGATGGAAATTTGAGATTTGGGGGGAAAAAACGGGATTTTGGGGGGTGAAAAGGTGGAGTTGGGGGGGATTGGGGGGGAAAATGGTAGGATTAGGGGAATTTGGGGGAAATGGGGGGGGTTTGGGGATGAAAAATTGGGATTTGGGAATGAAAAGTTGGGATTTGGGGGCTGAAAAATTGGGATTTGGGGGGGGAATTGGTGGGATATGAGGGAAAAATGGGATTTGGGAGTGAAAAATTGGGATTTGAGGGTGGAAATGTTGGGATTGGGGGTGAAAAAGTTGGGATTGGGGGTAAAAAAGTTGGGATTGGGGATGGAAAAGCTGGGAATCTCACCTGGGGGGGCTGATTTTCCGGCCTTTCAGCCGCTTCTCCCGGAATTCCCGGCGCTGCCGGCGGGAGCGGCGGCCCTGGGGGAGGGATTGGAGGTTGGGAAAGGAATTTTTGGGGGATTTTCCAAGGGGAAATTCCCATTTTTTAATGGTTTTTTTCCAGGTTTTTCCCTCACCGAGTACATGGCCTTCTCCTCCTCCAGGGCCTTGGCGTTTTTGATGGCTTCAGCCTCCTCCTTGTCCTTCCTCAGCATCCTTTTTCCAAAAAAGGGGAAAAAATAAATGGGATCAGGGTGGGGTTTTGAGAAAATCCCAAATTCTGAGGAAAAGGGGGAGCCCTGAGCCAGAATTTCAAGGAAAAACAGGATTTTAAAGGCAGAATTTCAGGGGGAAATGGGATTTTCAAGGCAGAATCCAGGGAAAAAGGAAAGTCTGGAAAAAAGGGTGGAACCCTCAGGAAAACCAGGGAGATCTGAGGCAGAATTCCAAGGAAAAATAGGATTTCCAGGAGAGAATCCTAAGGGAAAATAGGATTTCCAGAAGAAAACTGTAAGAGAAGGTGGGATTTCCAGGAGAAAATCATAAGGGAAAACAGGATTTCTAGGAGAAAATCCCAAGGAAAAATGAGATTTCCAAGCCAAAATCCCAAGGGAAAATGAGATTCCTAAGCCAAAATTCCACGGAAAAATGGGATTTGCAGGAAAGAATCCCAAGGAAAAATGGGATTCCCGAGCCAAAATCCCAAGGGAAAATGAGATTCCTAAGCCAAAATTCCACGGGAAAATGGGATTTCCAGGAAAGAATCCCAAGGAGAAATGAGATTTCCAAGCCAAAATCCCAAGGGAAAATGAGATTCCTAAGCCAAAATTCCACGGGAAAATGGGATTTCCAGGAAAGAATCCCAAGGAAAAATGGGATTCCCGAGCCAGAATCCCAAGGGAAAATGAGATTCCTAAGCCAAAATTCCACGGGAAAATGGGATTTCCAGGAAAGAATCCCAAGGAGAAATGAGATTTCCAAGCCAAAATCCCAAGGGAAAATGAGATTCCTAAGCCAAAATTCCACGGGAAAATGGGATTTCCAGGAAAGAATCCCAAGGAAAAATGGGATTCCCGAGCCAGAATCCCGAGGGAAAATGAGATTCCTAAGCCAAAATTCCACGGGAAAATGGGATTTCCAGGAAAGAATCCCAAGGAGAAATGAGATTTCCAAGCCAAAATCCCAAGGGAAAATGAGATTCCTAAGCCAAAATTCCACGGGAAAATGGGATTTCCAGGAAAGAATCACAAGGAAAAATGGGATTCCTGAGCCAAAATCCCAAGGGAAAATGAGATTCCTAAGCCAAAATTCCACGGGAAAATGGGATTTCCAGGAAAGAATCCCAAGGAGAAATGAGATTTCCAAGCCAAAATCCCAAGGGAAAATGAGATTCCTAAGCCAAAATTCCACGGGAAAATGGGATTTCCAGGAAAGAATCCCAAGGAAAAATGGGATTCCCGAGCCAAAATCCCAAGGAAAAGCAGGAAGCCTCCCCGGGGTGGTTTTGGGGCAGGATCCCGCCTTTTCCCGAGGTTTTTCCGAGCCGTACCTGACGAAATCCCCCTCGGCCATGCCGTAGGTGGTGGCCTGCTTGTTCAGGTCGGCCACTTGCTCCTGGTTCAGCTCATCCACGTCCACCTCCACGTCTGGAAAAAGGCCGGGAAAATCCTGGAATTGCGCCCAGCACCGAGCCCCGAGTCCCGGCCGGAGGCCTCGGATCCGTTACCGATGTCCGGGATCACTTCGTCCTCGTCGGTGTTGGAGTCCTCCTCGGAGTCCTCCTCGTCCCCCGCTCGCTTCTCCAGGGAATTCTCCAGCTCCTCCACCGTGCTGTCCTCGTAGGTGTAGCCTATGGAAGCCTTTTTTTCCGCCAGCCTGGGGAGGGTCGGGACACGAATCCCTCCAGGCCGGGGCTCTTCCCCTCAGGGAGATCCCCCCGGGAAGGACGAGGCCCGGAGGAGGCCGGGCCGGGGAGCCCCGCCGAGGGAAAATGGGAATGGTGAGGGGAAATGGGAATGGTGAGGGGAAATGGGAATGGTGAGGGGGAATGGGAATGGTGAGGGGAAATGGGAATGGTGAGGGGAAATGGGAATTCTGAGGGGAAATGGGAATTGTGAGGGGGAATGGGAATTGTGAGGGGAAATGGGAATTGTGAGGGGAATTGTGATGGGAAATGGGAATTGTGAGGGGGAATGGGAATTGTGAGGGGGAATTGTGAGGGGAAATGGGAATTGTGAGGGGAATTGTGAGGGGAAATGGGAATTGTGAAGGGAAATGGGAATTCTGAGGGGGAACGGGAATTGTGAGGGGGAATGGGAATGGTGAGGGGAAATGGGAATTGTGAGGGGAAATGTGAGGGGAATGGTGAGGGGGAAATGGGAATTGTGAGGAGAAATGAGAATTGTGAGGGGAAATGTGAGGGGAATTGTGAGGGGAAATGGGAATTGTGAGGGGGAATTGTGAGGGGAATTGTGAGGGGAAATGGGAATTGTGAAGGGAAATGGGAATGATGAGGGGAAGTGTGAGGGGAAATGGGAATTGTGAGGGGAAATGGGAATGGTGAGGGGAAGTGTGAGGGGAATTGTGAGGGGAAATGGGAATTGTGAGGGAAAGGGGGAATTCAGAGGGAAATTTTGAGGGTAAATGGGAATTGGGAGAGAAAATCGGAACTCTAAGGGGAATTCCAAGGGGAAATGGGAATTCTGAGGTGGAATTCGGGGGTAAAATGAGAATTCTGAGGTGGAATTTGGAGGGAAAACAAGGATTCTGATGGAAAATGAGAAATCTGAAGGAAAATGGGAAATCTGAGGGGGAATTCTGAGGGAAAACGGGAATCCCAAGCCAGAACCCCCCATGCAAAACCAGGAGCCCTTCCCAGGATGGTTTTGGGAGAGATTCCAGCAAAGGAGTGAGGGGAAAACTGGGATTGGGTGCGTTATTCCAAAATTAGGATCATTCCTGAGGACGTGGGGGTGCATTCCCGGTGATTTCCCAGCCGGAATTTTCAGGAATTCCGACTTTTTTCCCTCACTTTTTCTTCTCATCCTCGTTGGGTTTCTGGAGGCCCCCGTAGAGCTCGTCGATGTAGATCTGGTACAGGCACTGCTCCTCCGAGACTGGGATGGGGAATTTTGGGATCAAATCGTTCCCTAAATCCCTCGGGAACCACCCCCAGGGGATATCCAAAGGGGTTGGAATTCCCCAAAAACCAGGGAAAAAGGGACTCACTGCCAGCGAAGTCGTTCTGCACCAGGCCCCGGTACCGCTCGTAGTTGCATTTGCGCTCGTCGGACTCCTGCTCCGGTGAGCTGAGGGGATTTTGGGATCAAAATGGGGATTTTGGGGGTTCAAGGTGGATTTTGGGGTTCCAAGGTGGATATGGGGGGGAAAAAAATGGAATTGGGGGAAAAAAAGGTGGATTATGAGGGCCTCCCCCCTCATAGTTGCATTTGGCGCTCATCTGATTGCTGCTCCGGTGAGCTCGAAAAATGGGAAATCTGAGGGGATTTTGGGATCAAAATGGGGATTTTGGGGGTTCAAGGTGGATTTTGAGGTTCCAAGGTGGATATGGGGGAAAAAAACTGGAATTGGGGGAAAAAAAGGCGGATTATGAGGGCCTCCCCCCTCACAGTTGTGTTTAGCGCTCATCTGATTGCTGCTCCGGTGAGCTCGAAAAATGGGAAATCTGAGGGGATTTCGGGATCAAAATGGGGATTTTGGGGGTTCAAGGTGGATTTTGGGGTTCCAAGGTGGATATGGGGGGAAAAAACTGGAATTGGGGGAAAAAAAGGTGGGTTATGAGGGCCTCCCCCCTCACAGTTGTGTTTAGCGCTCATCTGATTGCTGCTCCGGTGAGCTGGAAAAATGGGAAATCTGAGGGGATTTTGGGATCAAAATGGGGATTTTGGGGTTCAAGGTGGATTTTGGGGTTCCAAGGTGGATATGGGGGAAAAAAACTGGAACTGGGGGAAAAAAAGGTGGATGATGAGGGCCTTCCCCCTCACAGTTGTGTTTAGCGCTCATCTGATTGCTGCTCCGCTGAGCTCGAAAAATGGGAAATCTGAGGGGATTTTTGGATCAAAATGGGGATTTTGGGGGTTCAAGGTGGATTTTGGGGTTCCAAGGTGGATATGGGGGAAAAAAACTGGAATTGGGGGGAAAAAAAGGCGGATTATGAGGGCCTCCCCCCTCATAGTTGCATTTGGCACTCATCTGATTGCTGCTCCGCTGAGCTCGAAAAATGGGAAATCTGAGGGGATTTTGGGATCAAAATGGGGATTTTGGGGATTAAAGGTGGATTTTGGGGTTCCAAGGTGGATATGGGGGAAAAAAACTGGAATTGGGGGGAAAAAAAGGCGGATTATGAGGGCCTCCCCCCTCACAGTTGTGTTTAGCGCTCATCTGATTGCTCCTCCGGTGAGCTCGAAAAATGGGAAATCTGAGGGGATTTTGGGATCAAAATGGGGATTTTGGGGATTAAAGGTGGATTTTGGGGTTCCAAGGTGGATATGGGGGAAAAAAACTGGAATTGGGGGGAAAAAAAGGCAGATTATGAGGGCCTCCCCCCTCACAGTTGTGTTTAGCGCTCATCTGATTGCTGCTCCGGTGAGCTCGAAAAATGGGAAATCTGAGGGGATTTTGGGATCAAAATGGGGATTTTGGGGGTTCAAGGTGGATTTTGGGCTCTCAAGGCAGATTTGGGGGGGAAAAAACCCGGATTTGGGGGAAAAAAAGGCGGATTATGAGGGCCTCCCCCCTCACAGTTGCACTTGGCGCTCATCTGATTGCTGCTCCAGTGAGCTCGAAAAATGGGAAATCTGAGGGGATTTTGGGATCAAAATGGGGATTTTGGGGATTAAAGATGGATTTTAGGGATCAAAGAAAGATTTTGTGCTAAAAAAGCTGGATTTGGGGGAAAAAAAGGTGGATTTTAGCGATCTTCCCACGCATAGTTTCATTTGTGTGTGTCTGATTCCTGCTCTGGTGAGTTGGAAAAACGGGAATTCTGAGGGGATTTTGAGATCAAAATGGGGATTTTGGAGATTAAAGGGATACTTTGGAGTAAAAAGAGAGATTTTGTCCTAAAAAGGGAAGGATTTAGGGGAAAAAAGGAGGATTTTTTTGGGAAAAAGCGCGATTTTTGAGGGGTTGTTGTTGCATTTGCAGTCATTCAACTCATACTGCAGGGAGCTGGAAAAACAGGAATTCTGAGGGGATTTTGGGATCAAAATGGGGATTTTGGGGTTCAGAGGGAGATTCTGGGGATCCAATCTGGATTTTACGGATTCAAAGGGGGATGTTAAGGATCCAAAGGGGGATTCTGTGCTAAAAAAAGAGGAATTTTATGGCTCCAAAGGGGGATTTTGGTGCTCAAACACAGTGCTACAGATCCAGCGTGGATTTTTGGGATCGAAACAGGGATTGTTGGGATCAAAGATGGATTTTGGGGATCTAAAGGTGAATTTCGTAGATCCAAAGCAGAATTTCAGGGGATTCTTCGACATCAATGCAGATTTTTGGGGTCAAAACATAAATTTAGGACCCTCCCATCCAGCCCTGGTGGGATCCCAACCCCAAAACCGTGGGGAATTCCTAAGGAATTTTCTTTGGAATCTTACGGGAATTCTTTGGGAGAATCTTTGGGGAATTTTTTGGGGATCTTATGGGAATTTTTTGGGAATCTTTTGGGAATTTTTTGGGAATCCTATGGGAATTTTTGGGGGGATCTTATGGGAATTTTTGGGGAAATCTTATGGGAATTTTTGGGGAATCTTATGGGAATTCTTGGGGGAATCTTATGGGAATTTTTGGGGAATCTTATGGGAATTTTTGGGGGGATCTTATGGGAATTTTTGGGGAATCTTATGGGAATGTTTTGGGGGAAATCTTATGGGAATTTTTGGGGGGATCTTATGGGAATTTTTGGGAATCTTATGGGAATTTTTGGGGAATCTTATGGGAATTTTTGGGGGAATCTTATGGGAATTTTTTGGGAATCTTATGGGAATTTTTGGGGGGGATCTTATGGGAATTTTTTGGGAATCTTATGGGAATTTTTGGGGGAATCTTATGGGAATTTTTGGGGGAATCTTATGGGAATTTTTGGGGGGATCTTATGGGAATTTTTGGGGGAATCTTATGGGAATTTTGGGGGGAATCTTATGGGAATTTTTGGGGGAATCTTACGTGGGGCTGAGCAGGGCCGGGGTGTACATGGGGATGAAATCCAGGTGAGCACGGACGTCGAACCTGTCGATCATGTTGTTGGTGTCCCCCTGCCAGGGCATCCTGCCGGGAAAAACCGAGCCTTGGGAACGGGAAAAATCCTGGAATTCCCACCCACAATGGTCAGAATTCCCCCCTTTCCTTCAGCAAAAAAGGGAAAAGTGGTTCCCCCGAAAAAGCTGAATTTTCTTTGGGTTGGTGGAGTTAAAAACAAGTGAAATTTCATTTTGGGGGGAAAATTGGGATTTATTCAGCCCTGGGGGTGATTCCAGGGTGGGGATCCCATGGGATTTTCTCCCTGGGATGAGCAGAATTCCTCCTTTCCATCAGCAAAAAAATGGGAACAAAGACTCAAATAAAAATCCAAATTCTCCCTGGATTTGCCTGAAACCTCCCAAATTCCAACCCCTGGGAAATCCTGGATTCCTCCATCCCTGGGGGGGAATCCAAGGAATATTCCAGAGCCAATCCCACAGAATTTATCCCTGAAACGGGCAAAATTCCTTCAGCAAAAACGGGAACGGCAGCTCCAAATCCTCCCGGACTCGACCCAAACCTCCCAAATTCCAACCCCTGGGAAATCCTGGATTTCTCCATCCCCTGGGGGGAATCCAAGGAATATTCCAGAGCCAATCCCACGGAATTTATCCCTGAAACGGGCAAAATTCCTTCAGCAAAAACGGGAACGGCAGCTCCAAATCCTCCCGGATTCGACCCAAACCTCCCAAATTCCAACCCCTGGGAAATCCTGGATTTCTCCATCCCTGGGAGCTGATCCCAGGAATATTCCAGAGCCAATCCCACAGAATTTATCCCTGGAACGGGCAAAATTCCTTCAGCAAAAACGGGAACGGCAGCTCCAAATCCTCCCGGATTTGACCCAAACCCCCCAAATTCCAACCCCTGGGAAATCCTGGATTTCTCCATCCCCGGGGGGGGAATCCCAGGAATATTCCAGAGCCAATCCCACGGAATTTATCCCTGAAACGGGCAAAATTCCTTCAGCAAAAACGGGAACGGCAGCTCCAAATCCTCCCGGATTCGACCCAAACCTCCCAAATTCCAACCCCTGGGAAATCCTGGATTTCTCCATCCCTGGGAGGGGAATCCAAGGAATATTCCAGAGCCAATCCCACCGAATTTATCCCTGAAACGGGCAAAATTCCTTCAGCAAAAACGGGAACGGCAGCTCCAAATCCTCCCGGACTCGACCCAAACCTCCCAAATTCCAACCCCTGGGAAATCCTGGATTTCTCCATCCCCTGGGGGGGAATCCAAGGAATATTCCAGAGAGAATGCCCCGGAATTCCAGGTGGGAATTCCCAGCCCACACTCACATGTTGACGGGGCTCTCGGCTGCCAGGGCCACGGCAGAGTCCAGGTGCACCTTGCAGGCCCGGCCGTGCACCTGCAGGAACTGGGCCGGGTCCTTTTTCTGGGAAAACCGGGAAAAATCCGGGATTAGGGACAAGGGGAAGGTGGGAATGGAGGGGAGAATTCCCAGGAAAAATCTGGGATTAGGGATGGGGGAAAGGTGGGAATGGAGGGGAGAATTCCCAGGAAAAACGGGAAAAATCTGGAATTAGGGATGGGGGAAAGGTGGGAATGGGGGGGGAGAATTCCTAGGAAAATCTGGGATTAGGGATGGGGGAAAAGTGGGAATGTGGGGGAGAATTCCCAGGAAAATCGGGGATTAGGGATGGGGGAAAGGTGGGAATGGGGGGGAGAATTCCCAGGAAAATCGGGGATTAGGGATGGGGGAAAGGTGGGAATGGGGGGGAGAATTCCCAGGAAAAACGGGAAGAATCTGGGATTAGGGACAAGGGAATGGTGGGAATGGGGGGGGAGAATTCCCAGGAAAATCTGGAATTAGGGATGGGGGAAAGGTGGGAATGGAGGGGAGAATTCCCAGGAAAATCCTGGAATTAGGGATGGGGGAAAGGTGGGAATGGGGGGGAGAATTCCCAGGAAAATCTGGAATTAGGGATGGGGGAAAGGTGGGAATGAGAGAGAGAATTCCTGGGACAATCTGAGATTAGGGATGGGGGAAAGGTGGGAATGGGGGGGAGAATTCCCAGGAAAATCTGGGAATTAGGGACGGGGGAAAGGTGGGAATGGGGGGGAGAATTCCCAGGAAAATCCGGGATTAGGGACAAGGGGAAGGTGGGAATGGGGGGGAGAATTCCCGGGACAATCCTGGAATTAGGGATGGGGGAAAGGTGGGAATGGAGGGGAGAATTCCCAGGAAAATCCGGGAATTAGGGATGGGGGAAAGGTGGGAATGGATGGGAGAATTCCCAGGAAAATCTGGGATTAGGGATGGGGGAAAGGTGGGAATGGGGGGGAGAATTCCCAGGAAAATCCGGGAATTAGGGATGGGGGAAAGGTGGGAATGGATGGGAGAATTCCCAGGAAAATCTGGGATTAGGGATGGGGGAAAGGTGGGAATGGATGGGAGAATTCCCAGGAAAATCCTGGGATTAGGGACAGGGGAAAGGTGGGAATGGGGGGGAGAATTCCCAGGAAAAACGGGAATATTGGTCTTCAGACTGGGAAAGGAGCCCCCAGACTGGGACAGGGACCCCCAAACTGGTTCTGGGACCCCCCAAACTGGATCTGGGTCCCTCAAAATGGTGAGAACTGGCCCAAAATGGGTCAGGATCCCCCAAACTGGTTCTGGGACCCCCCAGACTGGTGTGAACTGGCCCAAACTGGGACAAGGACCCCCCCAAACTGGGACAATGACCCCCCAGACTGGTGTGAACTGACCCAAACTGATTCTGGGACCCCCCAAACTAGGACAAGGACCCCCCAAACTGGTTCTGGGACCCCCCAAACTGGGACAATGACCCCCCAAACTGGTTCTGGGACCCTCCAGGCTGGTGTGAACTGACCCAAACTGGTTCTGGGACCCCCCAAACTGGAACAAGGACCCCCCAAACTGGGACAAGGATCCCCCAAACTGGTTCTGGGACCCCCCAGACTGGTGTGAACTGGCCCAAACTGGTGTGAACTGGCCCAAACTGGTTCTGGGACCCCCCCCCCAGCCTGGCACTCACGATTTTCTCGTAGTACTCGCGGCGCCTCTCGGCGCGTTTCTTGTAGTCCACCATCATCCCCCGCAGCTTGCGCTCGTGCTTGCGCGCCTCGTGCCACATCCCCGCGCCTTCCGGAACCTTCCGGAACCTTCCGCGACCTTCCGGGACCTGCCTCGGGCTGCCAGGACCTTCCGGAACCTTCCTGGGGAAAAGGGGGGTGCAGGAGGGGGAGGAGGAGGGTCCTGGAGGGAGAAAAAGGAGGATTTAGTGATGGGGAATTGGGGTAATTAAAGGGGTTGGGGTAATTAAAGGGGTTGGGGTAATTAAAGGGGTTGGGGTAATTAAAGGGGTTGGGGTAATTAAAGGGGTTGGGGTAATTAAGGGGGAATTGGGGATTGATTAATAAAGAGGAAATTGGAAAAAGGGGGGAATTTGGGGGTTAATTAAGGGGGGAATTGGGGTTAATTAAGGGGGGAAATTGGGGAAAAATTGAGAATTAAGGGGGGAAATTGGGGATTAATTAAGGGGGGAAATTGGGGATTAATTAAGGGGGGAAATGGGGGATTAATTAAGGGGGGAATTGGGGATTAATTAAGGGGGAAATTAGGGATTGATTAAGGGGGGAATTGGGGATTGATTAAGGGGGGGATTGGGGTAAATTAAGGGGGGTATTGGGGTAAATTAAGGGGGAATTCGGGATTAATTAAGGGGGAAATTGGGGTTAATTAAGGGGGGAAATTTGGGATTAATTAAGGGGGGAATTGGGGTTAATTAAGGGGAGAATTAGGGATTAATTAAGGGGGGGATTGGGGATTAATTAAGGGAGAATTGGGGATTGATTAAGGGGGGTATTGGGGTAAATTAAAGGGGAAATTGGGGATTAATTAAGGGGGGAATTGGGGATTAATTAAGGGGGAAATTAGGGATTGATTAAGGGGGGAATTGGGGATTAATTAAGGGGGAATTGGGGTTAATTAAGGGGGAATTTGGGGGTTAATTAAGGGGGAATTGGGGATTGATTAAGGAGGGGACTGGGGATTAATTAAGGGGGAATTTGGTGGCTAATTAAGGGGGAATTGGGGTAAATTAAGGGGGAAATTAGGGATTGATTAAGGGAGGAATTGGGGATTAATTAAGGGGAAATTGGGGAAAAAATTGAGAATTAAGGGGGGAAATTGGGGATTAATTAAGAGAGAATTGGGGATTGATTAAGGGGGAAATTGGGGTTAATTAACGGGAAAATTAGGGATTGATTAAGGGGGAAATTGGGGCTAATTAAAGGGAAAATTAGGGATTGATTAAGGGGGGAATTGGGGTAAATTAAAGGGGAAATTGGGATTAATTAAGGGGGGAATTTGGGGTAAATTAAGGGGGAAATTGGGGATTAATTAAGGGGGAACTGGGGATTGATTAAGGGGGGGACTGGGGATTAATTAAGGGGGGGACTGGGGATTAATTAAGGGGGAAATTGGGGATTGATTAAGGGGAAATTGGGGATTAATTAAGGCGGAAATTGGGGATTAATTAAGGGGGAAATTGGGGATTAATTAAGGGGGAAATTGGGGATAAAAATTGGAAATTAAAGAGGGGAATTGGGAAAAAAATTGGGAATTGAAGGGGGTAAATTTGGGATTGATTAAAAGGAAATTGAGGATTAATTAAGGGGGGAAATTTGGGATAAAAATTGGGAATGGAAAGGGGAAAATTTGGACTTAAGAAGCGGGAAGAAGGAAATTGGAAAGAAACGGACAGAATGGGAAAAACGAAAATCGGAATAAGAAGAGGGATGGGAAGAAAAAAGATAGAATAGAAGGAGATTAAAAAATAAGAAGAAAGTGGGGAGATGGAAATTAAAAATTGGAATAACGGAGAAAATAAGAAGAAAAATGGGAATAAGCAAAGGCAAGTGGGAATAAGGGCGGGAAGGGGAAAAAGGGAATTGCGGGGGGGGGCAGGGGAGGCCCGGGGGCAGCCCTGAGGGGCAGGGGGGGTCATTAGGGCGGTAATTAGCGCGCTAATGAGGGGCAGGCCCGAGGGGGGGTAATTAGGGAGGTAATTAAGCGTTATTTGGGGGAGCGGCCCCGCCGCCATCGCCGCTCACCGCGCTCGGCGCACCCGGAAGCGGAAGTGACGAGCGGAAGCGGAAGCGGAAGAGCGGGGCCTAATAAGAAGCTGCTTTGTGGGCGTGGCTTAGCGTCAGAACGAGGCTGGGGCGGGGCCTAATGGAGACGGCATTGGGGCGTGGCTTAGTGTCAGAACGAGGCTGAGGCGGGGCCTAGTGGAGAACGCATTGGGGCGTGGCTTGGTGTCAGAACGAGGCTGGGGCGGTGCCTAATAAGGGCCTGAATTGGGGCGTGGCTTAGTGTGAGAACGAGGCTGGGGCGGGGCCTGATGGAGAGGGCGTGGATTGTTGTGTGGGCGGGGTTTGAGCGGTTCCTCTTCCGGGTTTTATTCCCAGTTCGATACTGGGACGGACTGGTCCCAGTTCCGGTCAGATGCTGGGCCAGACTGGTGCCACTCCCAGCCCCATACTGGTCCAGACTGGTGCCACTCCCAGCCCCATACTGGTCCGGATTGGTCCCAGTCCCAGCCCCATACTGGTCCGGACTGGTGCCACTCTCAGCCCCATACTGGTCCGGACTGGTCCATGTCCCCACCCCCTCCCAGTTTGTCCCAGTTTGTCCCAGTTTGTCCCAGATTGTCCCAGTTCCATCCCAGTCCATCCCAGTTTGATCCCAGTCCCTCCCAGTTCCTCCCAGTCCATCCCAGTCCATCCCAGTCCCTCCCAGTCCCTCCCAGTTCATCCCAGTCCCTCCCAGTTTGTCCCAGTCTATCCCAGTCCCTCCCAGTTCCCAAAACCAACTCCTGGCTGTCCATCCATGGCTTTATTCCACACAAAATCCGGGAATTCTGCCCAAAATTCCCAAAAATTCCCCCCAAAAATCCAGGAATTCCTCCCAAAATCTCAGAAATTTCCCCCAAATTCCGGGAATTTTCCCCAAAATCCCAGAATTTACCTCCAAAATTCCACCCAAAATCCAATAATTCCACCAAAATCCAGGAATTCTGCCCAAAATTCCACCCCAAATCCCAGAATTCCTCCCAAAATCCCAGAATTTTCCCCCAAATTCCGGGAATTTCCCCCAAAATCCCAGAATTTACCCCCAAAATTCCACCCTAAATCCCAGAATTCCTCCCAAAATCCCAGAAATTTCCCCCAAATTCCGGGAATTTTCCCCAAAATCCCAGAATTTACCCCCGAAATTCCACCCCAAATCCAAGAATTCCTCCCAAAATCCAGGAATTCTGCCCAAAATTCCCCCCAAAATTCAAGAATTCCACCCAAAATCCAGGAATTCTGCCCAAAATGCCCCAAAATTCCCCCCAAAATCCAAGAATTCCTCCCAAAATCCAGGAATTCTGCCCAAAATTCCCAAAACTTCCCCCCAAAATCCAAGAATTCCTCCCAAAATCCAGAAATTCTGCCCAAAATTCCGCCCCAAATCCAAGAATTCCTCCCAAAATCTCAGAAATTTCCCCAAAATTCCGGGAATTTTCCCAAAATCCCAGAATTTACCCCCGAAATTCCACCCAAAATCCAAGAATTCCTCCCAAAATTAAGGAATTCTGCCCGAAATTCCACCCAAAATCCAAGAATTGCTCCCAAAATCCAGGAATTCTGCCCAAAATTCCACCCCAAATCCCAAAATTCCTCCCAAAATCTCAGAAATTTCCCCCAAATTCTGGGAATTTTCCCCAAAATCCCAAAATTTACCTCCAAAATTCCCCCCAAAATCCAAGAATTCCACCAAAATCCAGGAATTCTGCCCAAAATTCCCCCCCAAATCCCAGAATTCCACCCAAAATCCAGGAATTCTGCCCAAAATTCCCCAAAATTCCACCCAAATCCAAGAATTCCTCCCAAAATCCAGGAATTCTGCCCAAAATTCCGCCCCAAATCCAAGAATTCCTCCCAAAATCTCAGAAATTTCCCCAAAATTCCGGGAATTTTCCCAAAATCCCAGAATTTACCTCCAAAATTCCCCCCAAAATCCAAGAATTCCTCCCAAAATCCAGGAATTCTGCCCAAAATTCCCCAAAATTCCCCCCAAAATCCAAGAATTCCTCCCAAAATCCAGGAATTCTGCCCAAAATTCCTCCCAAAATCCAAGAATTCTGCCCAAAATCCCGGAATTCCTCCCAAAATCCCAGAAATTTCCCCCAAATTCCGGGAATTTTCCCCAAAATCCCAGAATTTACCCCCGAAATTCCACCCCAAATCCCAGAATTCCTCCCAAAATCCCAGAAATTTCCCCCAAATTCTGGGAAGTTTCCCCAAAATCCCAGAATTTACCCCCGAAATTCCACCCCAAATCCCAGAATTCCTCCCAAAATCCCAGAAATTTCCTCCAAATTCCAGGAATTTTCCCCAAAATCCGGGACTGGGGGGCTCCCCCCTATAAATATAGTGCAAAAAAAAAACCAAAAAAGGGAAAAAAAATTTGGGAATTTCCCAAAATTCTCGGGGGGTTCAGGCAGGCCCGGGCCCCAATTTCTGAAATTCCGGGAATTCCAAGAATTTTGGGATTTTGGGGATTTTTTGGGGGGATTTTGAGGGATTTTGAGGGATTTTTGGGGATTTTTTTGGGATTTTTTTGGGATTTTGAGGGATTTTTGAGGGAATTTTGGGGGGGATTTTGAGGGAGAATTTCCAGGGGGATTTTTGGGAATTTTGAGGGAATTTTGAGGGAATTTTTGGGAATTTTGAGGGGGATTTTGATGGGGATATTTGGGAATTTGGAGAGGATTTTTGGAAGGATTTTGGGAGAATTCCGAGGGGGATTTTTGGGAGAATTTTGGGAGAATTTTTGGGAATTTTGGGGGGGAATTTCGAGGAGGATTTTTGGGAATTCTGAGGGAGATTTTTGGGAATTTTGGGAGAATTTTGAGGAGGATTTTTAGGAATTCTGAGGGAGATTTTTGGGAATTTTGAGGGGATTTCCAGGGGGATTTTTGGAAATTTTGGGGGGGAATTTGAGGAGGATTTTTGGGAAAGTTGAGGAAATTTTGGGGGGAATTTTTGAAGGGATTTTGAGGGGAATTTTGGGGATTTTTGGGGGATTTTTGGGAGAATTTCCAGGAGGATTTGGGGGAATTTTGGGGAGGATTTTGAGGGGAATTTTGGGAGAATTTCCAGGGGATTTTGGGGGGATTTTGGGAGAATTTCAAGAGGGATTTTTGGGAATTTTGGGGGAATTTTGGGGAGGATTTCGAGGGGAATTTTGGGAGAATTTCCGGGGGGATTTTTGGGAATTTTTGGAGAATTTCGAGAGGGATTTTGGGGAATTTTGGGGGAATTTTTGGGAATTTTGGGGGGATTTTTGGGAATTTTGGGGAGGATTTCGAGAGGGATTTTTGGGGGGATTTTTGGGAATTTTTGGAGAATTTCGAGGGGGATTTTTGGGAATTTTGGGGAGGATTTCGAGAGGAATTTTGGGAGAATTTCCAGGGGGATGTTTGGGAATTTTTGGAGAATTTCGAGGGGGATTTTGGGGAATTTTGGGGAGGATTTCCAGGGGATTTTGGGGAATTTCGAGGGGGATTTTGGGGAATTTTGGGGAGGATTTCCAGGGGATTTTTGGGAATTTCGAGGGGGATTTTGGGGAATTTGGGGCCGTTTTTGGGGGGCGCTCAGCCCTCCCCCCCCGGGAACATGTGGGACCCCACCAGGCTGGAAATGGGGGAGGGGTCCCCGGCGGGGGGCTCGGCCAGCAGCTCCGGGGGCGCCGGGAAAAGCGGGAATTCCGGGAATTCCGGGAATTCCAGGAAGGGCCCCAAGGCCGGGGGGGCGAAGGGACCCAGCAGGGGGGGGAGGGGCTCCAGGGGCTCCGGCTCCGGGGGAAAGGCGGCGTCTGCAGGGGGGAAAAATGGGAATTTTAGCGGGGAAAATGGGAATTTTACAGGGAAAAATGGGAATTTTGGGGGGAAATTGGGGATTTTACAGGGAAAAATGGGAATTTTACAGGAGAAAATGGGAATTCTGGGGGGAAAATTGGGGATTTTAGCGGGAAAAATGGGAATTTTACAGGGAAAAATGGGAATTCTGGGGAGAAATTGGGGATTTTACAGGGAAAAATGGGGATTTTACTGGGAAAAATGGGAATTTTACTGGGAAAAATGGGAATTCTGGGGGGAAATGGGGGATTTGGGGGGAAAATGGGGAATTCTGGGGGGAAATTGGGGATTTTACCGGGAAAAATGGGAATTCTGGGGGGAAATTGGGGATTTTACAGGGAAAAATGGGAATTTTACAGGGAAAAATGGGAATTTTACAGGGAAAAATGGGAATTTTACAGAAGAAAATGGGAATTCTGGGGGGAAATCGGGGATTTGGGGGGAAAATTGGGAATTCTGGGGGAAAAATTGGGGATTTGGGGGAAAAAAAGGGAAATTTAGGGTAGAAATTGAGGATTTTATGGGGGAAAATGGGAATTCTGGGGGGAAATTGGGGATTTGGGGGGAAAAATGGAAATTTTGGGGGGAAATTGGGGATTTTACAGGGAAAAATGGGAATTTTACAGGGAAAAATGGGGATTTTGGGGGGAAATTGGGGATTTTACAGGGAAAAATGGGGATTTTGGGGGGAAATTGGGGATTTTACAGGGAAAAATGGGAATTCTGGGGGGAGAAATGGGAATTTTACAGGGGAAAATGGGAATTCTGGGGGGAAATTGGGGATTTTACCGGGAAAAATGGGGATTTTACAGGGGAAAATGGGAATTCTGGGGGGAAATTGGGGATTTTACCGGGAAAAATGGGGATTTTACAGGGGAAAATGGGAATTCTGGGGGGAAATTGGGGATTTACAGGGAAAAATGGGAATTTTACCGGGAAAAATGGGAATTCTGGGGGGAAATTGGGGATTTTACAGGGAAAAATGGGAATTTTACAGGGAAAAATGGGAATTCTGGGGGGAAATTGGGGATTTTACAGGGAAAAATGGGAATTTTACAGGGAAAAATGGGAATTTTACAGGGGAAAATGGGAATTTTACAGGGGAAAATGGGAATTCTGGGGGGAAAATGGGGATCTTACAGGGAAAAATGGGAATTTTACAGGGGGAAATGGGAATTTTACAGGGGAAAATGGGAATTTTACAGGGAAAAATGGGAATTTTACAGGGGAAAATGGGATTTTTACAGGGGAAAATGGGAATTCTGGGGGGAAAATGGGGATCTTACAGGGAAAAATGGGAATTTTACAGGGGGAAATGGGAATTTTACAGGGAAAAATGGGAATTTTACAGGGAAAAATGGGAATTTTACAGGGAAAATGGGAATTTTGGGGGGAAAAATGGGAATTCTGGGGGGAAATCGGGGATTTGGGGGGAAAATTGGGAATTCTGGGGGAAAAATTGGGGATTTGGGGGAAAAAAAGGGAAATTTAGGGTAGAAATTGAGGATTTTATGGGGAAAAATGGGAATTCTGGGGGGAAAATTGGGGATTTGGGGGGGAAATTGGAAATTTTGGGAGGAAATTGGGGATTTTACAGGGAAAAATGGGAATTTTCCAGGGAAAAAATGGGAATTCTGGGGGGAAATTGGGGATTTTACCAGGAAAAATGGGAATTTTACCAGGAAAAATGGGAATTCTAGGGGGAAATTGGGGATTTGGGGGGGAAATTGGGAATTTTGGGGGGAAATTGGGGATTTTACAGGGAAAAATGGGAATTTTACAGGGAAAAATGGGGATTCTGGGGGGAAAATTGGGAATTTTGGGTGGGAAATTGGGAATTTTGGGGGGAAATGGGAATTTTGGGGGTAAAAATTGGATTTTGAGGAGAGAAATGTGGGGGTTTGGGGGTGAAAATTGGGGATTTGGGGGGTCAGGGGTGGCACCTGCGGGGCCCAGGGGGATGAAGTGCTCCAGGTACCCCGGGGGCTTCTTCCTCCTCTTGGCCTCGATCCCGAACGGGTCTGGGGGGAAAGGGGGGGTCAGTTCCCCCAAATCCCCCAAAATCCCCCCAAAATCCCCCCAAATTTATCACAAATCCCCCAAAATCCCCAAAACCCCCCCAAAATCCCCCAAAATTTATCAAAAATCCCCCAAAATCCCCCAAATCCCCCCAAAATCCCCCCAAATTTATCACAAATCCCCCAAAATCCCCAAACTCCCCCCAAAATCATCCCAAATTTATCACAAATCCCCCAAAATCCCCCCAAATTTATCACAAATCCCCCAAAATCCCCAAAATCCCCCAAATCCCCCCAAAATCCCCCCAAATTTATCACAAATCCCCCAAAATCCCCAAACTCCCCCCAAAATCATCCCAAATTTATCACAAATCCCCCAAAATCCCCCAAATTTATCACAAATCCCCCCAAATCCCCCCAAAATCCCCCCAAATTTATCACAAATCCTGCAAAATCCCCCCAAATTTATCACAAATCCCCCAAAATCCCCAAAATCCCCCCAAAATCCCCCCCAAATTTATGACATATCCCCCCAAATCCCCAAATTCCTGCCGAATCTCCTCAAATCCCCCCAAAATTCCCCCAAATTCTCCCCAAATCCCCTCAAATTCCCCTTAATTTAGCCCCAAATTCCCCCAAATCCCTCCCAGTTTGATCCCAGTCCCTCCCAGTCCATCCCATCCCCTCCCAGTTCCCCCCCAGTCCCTCCCAGTTTGATCCCAGTCCCTCCCAGTCCATCCCCAGTCCATCCCATCCCCTCCCAGTCCCTCCCAGTTTGATCCCAGTCCCTCCCAGTCCAACCCAGTCTCTCCCAGTCCCTTCCAGTTTGATCCCAGTCCCTCCCAATCCCATCCCAGTCCCTCCCAGTTTGATCCCAGTTTGTCCCAGTCCATCCCAGTCCCTCCCAGTCCATCCCAGTCCATCCCATCCCCTCCCAGTCCCTCCCAGTCCCTCCCAGTTTGATCCCAGTCCCCCCCAGTCCCTCCCAGTCCCTCCCAGTTCCCCCCAATCCCATCCCAGTTCCCCCCAGTTCCCTCCCAGTTCCCTCCCAGTCCCTCCCAGTCCATCCCAGTCCCCCCCAGTCCCTCCCAGTCTGATCCCAGTCCCTCCCAGTTCCCCCCAGTCCCTCCCAGTCCCACCTGTCCCCGAGAGCTCCTCCAGCAGGTCGGGCATTCCCCGCTTGCGCTTCACCTGCACCCGGTACGCGTCTGCGGGGGGGACACCGGGAATCACACCGGGAATCACACCGGGAATCACACCGGGAATCACACCGGGAGTGACACCGGGAGTGACACCGGGAATCGCACCGGGAATCACACCGGGAGTGACACCGGGAATCGCACCGGGAATCACACCGGGAGTGACACCGGGAATCACACCGGGAATCACACCGGGAGTGACACCGGGAGTGACACCGGGAGTGACACCGGGAATTACACCGGGAATCACACCGGGAATCACACCGGGAATCACACCGGGAGTGACACCGGGAATCGCACCGGGAATCACACCGGGAGTGACACCGGGAATCACACCGGGAATCACACCGGGAGTCACACCGGGAGTGACACCGGGAATTACACCGGGAATCACACCGGGAATCACACCGGGAATCACACCGGGAGTGACACCGGGAATTACACCGGGAATCACACCGGGAATCACACCGGGAGTGACACCGGGAATCACACCGGGAATCACCGGGAGTGACACCGGGAATTACCAGGAAATACCGGGAGTTACACCGGGAGTTACACCAGGAAATACACCGGGAGTTACCGGGAAATACACCGGGAGTGACACTGGGAATTACCGGGAGTTACACCAGGAAATACACCGGGAGTTACACCGGGAATTACTGGGAATCACACCGGGAGTGACACCGGGAAATACCGAGAGTTGCACCCGGAAACACCGGGAGTTACACCGGGAGTGACACCGGGAACTTCACCGGCAGTTACACTGGGAAATACCGGGACTTACCCCGGGAATTTACCGAGAGATTCACCGGGAAATACACCGGGAAATACACTGGGAGTTACACCGGGAAATACACTGGGAGTTACACCGGAATTGCACTGGGAATTGCACCGGGGAATACTGGGAATTGCACCGGAGAACACCGGGAATTGCACCGGAGAACACCGGGAATTGCACTGGGGAATACCGGGAATTGCACCGGAGAACACCGGGAAATGTTACCGGGAACACTGGGATCGACCACCAACCCCGGCATTCCCGGCATTCCCGCTGGTTATCCATTCCCCAGGGGCACCTGTCCCTGTACCTGTCCCTGTACCTGTACCTACATCTCCACCTGTCCCTGTACCTGCACCTGCACCTGTACCTGCACCTGTACCTGCACCTGTACCTGTACCTGTACCTGTGTCTGTACCTGTGTCTGTACCTGTGTCTGTACCTGCACCTGTGTCTGTACCTGCACCTGTACCTGCACCTGCACCTGTACCTGCACCTGTGTCTGTACCTGTGTCTGTACCTGTGTCTGCACCTGTGTCTGTACCTGCACCTGTACCTGTGTCTGTACCTGTGTCTGTACCTGTACCTGTGTCTGTACCTGTCCCTGTACCTGCACCTGTACCTGTACCTGTACCTGTGTCTGTACCTGCACCTGTACCTGCACCTGTGTCTGTACCTGTACCTGTACCTGTACTTGTACCTGTACCTGCACCTGCACCTGTACCTGTACCTGCACCCTCAGCCCAGGTGTTCCCGGTACCCATCCCCGTTACCCCCAGGTGTTCCCGGTACCCATCCCCGTTATCCCGGCGGTACCGGTGTCCCGGGGCAGGTAGGTGAAGCGGAACCCTTCACTGCGGACGCTGTCGGTGAGGCGCTGCAGGAACACCTCCACCTCCACCTGTACCTGCACCCTCAGCCCAGGTGTTCCCGGTACCCCACCCTCGTTACCCCCAGGTGTTCCCGGTACCCCACCCCCGTTATCCCGGTGGTACCGGTGTCCCGGGGCAGGTAGGTGAAGCGGAACCCTTCACTCCTGACGCTGTCGGTGAGGCGCTGCAGGAACACCTCCACCTGCACCTGTACCTGCACCTGTACCTGCACCTGTACCTGCACCCTCAGCCCAGGTGTTCCAGGTACCCCACCCCCGTTATCCCGGTGCTACCCCCGGTGGTACCGGTGTCCCGGGGCAGGTAGGTGAAGCGGAAGCCCTCGCTGCGGACGCTGTCGGTGAGGCGCTGCAGGAACACCTCCACCTGCACCTGTACCTGCACCCTCAGCCCAGGTGTTCCCGGTACCCCACCCCCGTTACCCCCAGGTGTTCCCGGTACCCATCCCCGTTATCCCGGCGGTACCGGTGTCCCGGGGCAGGTAGGTGAAGCGGAACCCTTCACTCCTGACGCTGTCGGTGAGGCGCTGCAGGAACACCTCCACCTGCACCTGTACCTGCACCCTCAGCCCAGGTGTTCCCGGTACCCCACCCCCGTTATCCCCAGGTGTTCCCGGTACCCATCCCCGTTATCCCGGCGGTACCGGTGTCCCGGGGCAGGTAGGTGAAGCGGAACCCTTCACTCCTGACGCTGTCGGTGAGGCGCTGCAGGAACACCTCCACCTGCACCTGCACCTGTACCTGTACCTGTACCTGCACCTGTACCTGCACCCTCAGCCCAGGTGTTCCCATTACCCCACCCCCGTTATCCCCAGGTGTTCCCGGTACCCCACCCCCGTTATCCCGGTGCTATCCCTGGTGGTACCGGTGTCCCGGGGCAGGTAGGTGAAGCGGAACCCTTCGCTCCTGACGCTGTCGGTGAGGCGCTGCAGGAACACCTGCACCTGCACCTGCACCTGTACCTGCACCCTCAGCCCAGGTGTTCCCGGTACCCCACCACCGTTATCCCCAGGTGTTCCCGGTACCCATCCCCGTTATCCCGGTGGTACCGGTGTCCCGGGGCAGGTAGGTGAAGCGGAACCCTTCGCTCCTGACGCTGTCGGTGAGGCGCTGCAGGAACACCTCCACCTGTACCTGTACCTGTACCTGCTCCCTCAGCCCAGGTGTTCCCGGTACCCCACCCCCGTTATCCCCAGGTGTTCCCGGTACCCCATCCCCGTTATCCCGGTACCCCACCCCCGGTGGTACCGGTGTCCCGGGGCAGGTAGGTGAAGCGGAACCCCTCGCTCCTGACGCTGTCGGTGAGGCGCTGCAGGAACACCTCCACCTGTACCTGCACCTGCACCTGCACCTGTACCTGCACCCTCAGCCCAGGTGTTCCCGGTACCCATCCCCGTTACCCTCAGGTGTTCCCGGTACCCATCCCCGTTACCCTCAGGTGTTCCCGGTACCCATCCCCGTTATCCCCAGGTGTTCCCGGTACCCATCCCCGTTATCCCGGCGGTACCGGTGTCCCGGGGCAGGTAGGTGAAGCGGAACCCTTCACTGCGGACGCTGTCGGTGAGGCGCTGCAGGAACACCTCCACCTGTACCTGTACCTGCACCTGCACCCTCAGCCCAGGTGTTCCCGGTACCCCACCCCCGTTATCCCCAGGTGTTCCCGGTACCCCACCCCCGTTATCCCAGTGCTATCCCCGGTGGTACCGGTGTCCCGGGGCAGGTAGGTGAAGCGGAAGCCCTCACTGCGGACGCTGTCGGTGAGGCGCTGCAGGAACACCTCCACCTGCACCTGTACCTGCACCTGCACCCTCAGCCCAGGTGTTCCCGGTACCCCACCCCCGTTATCCCGGTGCTATCCCCGGTGGTACCGGTGTCCCGGGGCAGGTAGGTGAAGCGGAACCCTTCACTCCTGACGCTGTCGGTGAGGCGCTGCAGGAACACCTCCACCTGCACCTGCACCTGCACCCTCAGCCCAGGTGTTCCCGGTACCCCATCCCTGTTATCCTCAGGTGTTCCCGGTGCCCCACCCCCGGCAGTACCGGTGTCCCGGGGCAGGTAGGTGAAGCGGAACCCTTTGCTCCTGACGCTGTCGGTGAGGCGCTGCAGGAACACCTCCACCTGCACCTGCACCTGTACCTGCACCCTCAGCCCAGGTGTTCCCGGTACCCATCCCCGTTATCCCGGTGGTACCGGTGTCCCGGGGCAGGTAGGTGAAGCGGAACCCTTCACTCCTGACGCTGTCGGTGAGGCGCTGCAGGAACACCTCCACCTGCACCTGCACCTGTACCTGTACCTGCGCCTGTACCCTCAGCCCAGGTGTTCCCGGTACCCCACCCTCGTTATCCCGGTACCCATCCCCCGTTATCCCGGCGGTACCGGTGTCCCGGGGCAGGTAGGTGAAGCGGAACCCTTCGCTGCGGACGCTGTCGGTGAGGCGCTGCAGGAACACCTCCACCTGCACCTGTACCTGTACCTGTACCTGTACCTGTACCTGCACCCTCAGCCCAGGTGTTCCCGGTACCCCATCCCCGTTATCCCGGTGCTGTCACCGGTGGTACCGGTGTCCCGGGGCAGGTAGGTGAAGCGGAACCCTTCACTCCGGACGCTGTCGGTGAGGCGCTGCAGGAACACCTGCACCTGCACCTGTACCTGTACCTGCACCCTCAGCCCAGGTGTTCCCGGTACCCCACCCCCGTTATCCCGGTGCTATCCCCGGTGGTACCGGTGTCCCGGGGCAGGTAGGTGAAGCGGAACCCTTCACTCCTGACGCTGTCGGTGAGGCGCTGCAGGAACACCTCCACCTGCACCTGTACCTGCACCTGTACCTGCACCCTCAGCCCAGGTGTTCCCGGTACGCCACCCCCGTTATCCCCAGGTGTTCCCGGTACCTATCCCCGTTATCCCGGCGGTACCGGTGTCCCGGGGCAGGTAGGTGAAGCGGAACCCCTCGCTGCGGACGCTGTCAGTGAGGCGCTGCAGGAACACCTCCACCTGCACCTGCACCTGCACCTGTACCTGTACCTGTACCTGCACCCTCAGCCCAGGTGTTCCCGGTACCCCACCCCCGTTACCCCCAGGTGTTCCCGGTACCCCACCCCCGTTATCCCGGTGCTATCCCCGGTGGTACCGGTGTCCCGGGGCAGGTAGGTGAAGCGGAAGCCCTCGCTGCGGACGCTGTCGGTGAGGCGCTGCAGGAACACCTCCACCTGCACCTCCACCTGCACCTGTACCTGCACCCTCAGCCCAGGTGTTCCCGGTACCCCACCCCCGTTATCCCGGTGCTACCCCCGGCGGTACCGGTGTCCCGGGGCAGGTAGGTGAAGCGGAACCCTTCACTCCTGACGCTGTCGGTGAGGCGCTGCAGGAACACCTCCACCTGCACCTGTACCTGCACCCTCAGCCCAGGTGTTCCCGGTACCCCACCCCCGTTATCCCCAGGTGTTCCCGGTACCCATCCCCGTTATCCCGGCGGTACCGGTGTCCCGGGGCAGGTAGGTGAAGCGGAACCCTTCACTCCTGACGCTGTCGGTGAGGCGCTGCAGGAACACCTCCACCTGCACCTGTACCTGTACCTGCACCCTCAGCCCAGGTGTTCCCGGTACCCCACCCTCGTTACCCCCAGGTGTTCCCGGTACCCATCCCCGTTATCCCGGCGGTACCGGTGTCCCGGGGCAGGTAGGTGAAGCGGAAGCCCTCGCTGCGGACGCTGTCGGTGAGGCGCTGCAGGAACACCTCCACCTGCACCTGTACCTGCACCCTCAGCCCAGGTGTTCCCGGTACCCCATCCCCGTTATCCCGGTGCTGTCCCCGGTGGTACCGGTGTCCCGGGGCAGGTAGGTGAAGCGGAACCCTTCGCTGCGGACGCTGTCGGTGAGGCGCTGCAGGAACACCTCCACCTGCACCTGTACCTGTACCTGCACCCTCAGCCCAGGTGTTCCCGGTACCCATCCCCGTTACCCCCAGGTGTTCCCGGTACCCATCCCCGTTATCCCGGTGGTACCGGTGTCCCGGGGCAGGTAGGTGAAGCGGAACCCCTCGCTCCGGACGCTGTCGGTGAGGCGCTGCAGGAACACCTCCACCTGCACCTGTACCTGCACCCTCAGCCCAGGTGTTCCCGGTACCCCACCCCCGTTATCCCGGTGCTATCCCCGGTGGTACCGGTGTCCCGGGGCAGGTAGGTGAAGCGGAACCCTTCACTCCTGACGCTGTCGGTGAGGCGCTGCAGGAACACCTCCACCTGCATCTGCACCTGTACCTGCACCCTCAGCCCAGGTGTTCCCGGTACCCATCCCTGTTATCCTCAGGTGTTCCCGGTGCCCCACCCCCGGCAGTACCGGTGTCCCGGGGCAGGTAGGTGAAGCGGAACCCTTCACTCCTGACGCTGTCGGTGAGGCGCTGCAGGAACACCTCCACCTGCACCTGTACCTGCACCCTCAGCCCAGGTGTTCCCGGTACCCCACCCCCGTTATCCCGGTGCTATCCCCGGTGGTACCGGTGTCCCGGGGCAGGTAGGTGAAGCGGAACCCTTCACTGCGGACGCTGTCGGTGAGGCGCTGCAGGAACACCTCCACCTGTACCTGTACCGGCACCTGCACCCTCAGCCCAGGTGTTCCCGGTACCCCACCCCCGTTATCCCCAGGTGTTCCCGGTACCCATCCCCGTTATCCCGGCGGTACCGGTGTCCCGGGGCAGGTAGGTGAAGCGGAACCCTTCACTCCTGACGCTGTCGGTGAGGCGCTGCAGGAACACCTCCACCTCCACCTGTACCTGCACCCTCAGCCCAGGTGTTCCCGGTACCCCACCCCCGTTATCCCGGTGCTATCCCCGGCGGTACCGGTGTCCCGGGGCAGGTAGGTGAAGCGGAACCCTTCACTCCTGACGCTGTCGGTGAGGCGCTGCAGGAACACCTCCACCTGCACCTGTACCTGCACCCTCAGCCCAGGTGTTCCCGGTACCCCACCCTCGTTACCCCCAGGTGTTCCCGGTACCCATCCCCGTTATCCCGGCGGTACCGGTGTCCCGGGGCAGGTAGGTGAAGCGGAACCCCTCGCTCCTGACGCTGTCGGTGAGGCGCTGCAGGAACACCTCCACCTGTACCTGTACCTGCACCTGCACCCTCAGCCCAGGTGTTCCCGGTACCCATCCCCGTTATCCCCAGGTGTTCCCGGTACCCCACCCCCGTTATCCCGGTGCTACCCCCGGCGGTACCGGTGTCCCGGGGCAGGTAGGTGAAGCGGAAGCCCTCGCTCCGGACGCTGTCGGTGAGGCGCTGCAGGAACACCTCCACCTGCACCTGTACCTGCACCTGCACACTCAGCCCAGGTGTTCCCGGTACCCCTTCCCCGTTACCCCCAGGTGTTCCCGGTACCCCATCCCCGTTATCCCGGCGGTACCGGTGTCCCGGGGCAGGTAGGTGAAGCGGAACCCCTCGCTCCGGACGCTGTCGGTGAGGCGCTGCAGGAACACCTCCACCTGCACCTGTACCTGTACCTGTACCTGCACCCTCAGCCCAGGTGTTCCCGGTACCCCAGCCCCGTTATCCCGGTGCTACCCCCGGTGGTACCGGTGTCCCGGGGCAGGTAGGTGAAGCGGAACCCTTCACTCCTGACGCTGTCGGTGAGGCGCTGCAGGAACACCTCCACCTGCACCTGCACCTCCACCTGCACCTGTACCTGCACCTGCACCCTCAGCCCAGGTGTTCCCGGTACCCATCCCCGTTACCCCCAGGTGTTCCCGGTACCCCATCCCCGTTATCCCGGTGCTATCCACGGCGGTACCGGTGTCCCGGGGCAGGTAGGTGAAGCGGAACCCTTCACTCCTGACGCTGTCGGTGAGGCGCTGCAGGAACACCTCCACCTGCACCTGTACCTGCACCCTCAGCCCAGGTGTTCCCGGTACCCCACCCCCGTTATCCCGGTGCTATCCCCGGCGGTACCGGTGTCCCGGGGCAGGTAGGTGAAGCGGAACCCTTCACTCCTGACGCTGTCGGTGAGGCGCTGCAGGAACACCTCCACCTGCACCTGTACCTGCACCCTCAGCCCAGGTGTTCCCGGTACCCCACCCTCGTTACCCCCAGGTGTTCCCGGTACCCATCCCCGTTATCCCGGCGGTACCGGTGTCCCGGGGCAGGTAGGTGAAGCGGAACCCCTCGCTCCTGACGCTGTCGGTGAGGCGCTGCAGGAACACCTCCACCTGTACCTGTACCTGCACCTGCACCCTCAGCCCAGGTGTTCCCGGTACCCATCCCCGTTATCCCCAGGTGTTCCCGGTACCCCACCCCCGTTATCCCGGTGCTACCCCCGGCGGTACCGGTGTCCCGGGGCAGGTAGGTGAAGCGGAAGCCCTCGCTCCGGACGCTGTCGGTGAGGCGCTGCAGGAACACCTCCACCTGCACCTGTACCTGCACCTGCACACTCAGCCCAGGTGTTCCCGGTACCCCTTCCCCGTTACCCCCAGGTGTTCCCGGTACCCCATCCCCGTTATCCCGGCGGTACCGGTGTCCCGGGGCAGGTAGGTGAAGCGGAACCCCTCGCTCCGGACGCTGTCGGTGAGGCGCTGCAGGAACACCTCCACCTGCACCTGTACCTGTACCTGTACCTGCACCCTCAGCCCAGGTGTTCCCGGTACCCCAGCCCCGTTATCCCGGTGCTACCCCCGGTGGTACCGGTGTCCCGGGGCAGGTAGGTGAAGCGGAACCCTTCACTCCTGACGCTGTCGGTGAGGCGCTGCAGGAACACCTCCACCTGCACCTGCACCTCCACCTGCACCTGTACCTGCACCTGCACCCTCAGCCCAGGTGTTCCCGGTACCCATCCCCGTTACCCCCAGGTGTTCCCGGTACCCCATCCCCGTTATCCCGGTGCTATCCACGGCGGTACCGGTGTCCCGGGGCAGGTAGGTGAAGCGGAACCCTTCACTCCTGACGCTGTCGGTGAGGCGCTGCAGGAACACCTCCACCTGCACCTGTACCTGCACCTGCACCCTCAGCCCAGGTGTTCCCGGTACCCCACCCCCGTTATCCCCAGGTGTTCCCGGTACCCATCCCCGTTATCCCGGCGGTACCGGTGTCCCGGGGCAGGTAGGTGAAGCGGAACCCTTCACTCCTGACGCTGTCGGTGAGGCGCTGCAGGAACACCTCCACCTGCACCTGCACCTGCACCTGCACCCTCAGCCCAGGTGTTCCCGGTACCCCACCCCCGTTATCCCGGTGCTATCCCCGGCGGTACCGGTGTCCCGGGGCAGGTAGGTGAAGCGGAACCCTTCGCTCCTGACGCTGTCGGTGAGGCGCTGCAGGAACACCTCCACCTGCACCTGTACCTGCACCTGCACCCTCAGCCCAGGTGTTCCCATTACCCCACCCCAGTTATCCCCAGGTGTTCCCGGTACCCCACCCCCGTTATCCCGGTGCTACCCCCGGTGGTACCGGTGTCCCGGGGCAGGTAGGTGAAGCGGAACCCCTCGCTGCGGACGCTGTCGGTGAGGCGCTGCAGGAACACCTCCACCTGCACGGGCTCGCGCAGCTCCAGGTGCGCGTAGGGCGGCGTGCGCAGCACGATCGCCACCTGCCGGTGAACGTCGGCCTGCGAGAAATCGGCGCGCGCCTCCCAGGGCTCCTTGCGGAAAATCACCGCGATGTCCTCTGGAAAAGAGCGGGAATTCCCTGGGAATTCGGGAATTTGGGAATGTGGGAATGTGGGATCGGGAATGTGGGATCGGGATTGGGATCGGGATGGGGGTATGGGAGGGATCGGCGCGCGCCTCCCAGGGCTCCTTGCGGAAAATCACCGCAATGTCCTCTGGGAAAGAGCGGGAATTCCCTGGGAATTCGGGAATTTGGGAATTTGGGAATGTGGGAATGTGGGATTTGGGAATGTGGGATTTGGGAACGTGGGATTTGGGATCGGGAATGGGATCGGGATCGGGGTATGGGAGGGATCGGCGCGCGCCTCCCAGGGCTCCTTGCGGAAAATCACCGCGATGTCCTCTGGGAAAGAGCGGGAATTCCCTGGGAATTCGGGAATTCGGGAATGTGGGATTTGGGAATTTGGGAATGTGGGATTTGGGATCGGGAATGGGATCGGGGTATGGGAATGTGGGATCGAGATCGGGGTATGGGAGGGATCGGCGCGCGCCTCCCAGGGCTCCTTGCGGAAAATCACCGCGATGTCCTCTGGAAAAGAGCGGGAATTCCCTGGGAATTCGGCAATTTGGGAATGTGGGAATGTGGGATTTGGGGATGTGGGAATGTGGGATTTGGGAATGTGGGATCGGGGTATGGGAATGTGGGATCGGGATTGGGATCGGGATGGGGGTATGGGAGGGATCGGCCCGCGCCTCCCAGGGCTCCTTGCGGAAAATCACCGCAATGTCCTCTGGAAAAGAGCGGGAATTCCCTGGGAATTCGGGAATTTGGGAATGTGGGATTTGGGAATTTGGGATTGGGAATGGGATATGGGAATGTGGGATCGGGGTATGGGATCGGGATCGGGGTATGGGAGGGATCGGCGCGCGCCTCCCAGGGCTCCTTGCGGAAAATCACCGCGATGTCCTCTGGGAAAGAGCGGGAATTCCTTGGGAATTCGGGAATTTGGGAATTTGGGATTTGGGAATGTGGGATTGGGAATGGGATCGGGGTATGGGAATGTGGGATTGGGGTATGGGAGGGATCGGCCCGAGCCTCCCAGGGCTCCTTGTGGAAAATCACTGCGATGTCCTCTGGAACAGAGCAGGAATTCCCTGGGAATTCGGGAATTCGGGAATGCGGGATTTGGGATCGGGAATGGGATATGGGAATGTGGGATTTGGGAATGTGGGATTTGGGAACGTGGGATTTGGGGATTTGGGAATTTGGGATTTGGGATCGGGAATTTGGGAATGGGGATTTGGGAATGTGGGATCGGGGAATTTGGTAATTCAGGATTTGGGATTTGGGAATGTGGGATTTGAATTTGGGATTTGGGTTGGGAAGGGGGGAGGTGCCCCAGATGTGTCCAGCTATCCCTGAACTCCTCCCAGGTGTGCCCAGCTGTGCCCAGGTGTGCCCAGGTGTGATCCCAGCTGTGCCCAGCTGTGCCCAGGTGTGCCCAGGTGTGATCCCAGCTGTGCCCAGCTGTGCCCAGGTGTGCCCAGGTGTGCCCAGGTGTGCCCAGGTGTGCCAGGTGTGCCCAGTACCTTTCTGGACCTTGTCGCAGAGCAGGTAGAGCTCCTCCCTGCCCAGCTGTGCCCCCAGGTGTGCCCAGGTGCGATCCCAGGTGTGCCCAGCTGTGCCCAGGTGTGCCCAGGTGTGCCCAGGTGTGATCCCAGGTGTGATCCCAGGTGTGCCCAGGTGTGATCCCAGGTGTGCCCAGGTGTGCCCAGCTGTGCCCAGGTGTGATCCCAGGTGTGCCCAGGTGTGCCCAGGTGTGCCCGGTACCTTTCTGGACCTTGTCGCAGAGCAGGTAGAGCTCCTCCCCGCCCAGCTGTGCCCCCAGGTGTGCCCAGGTGTGATCCCAGGTGTGCCCAGGTGTGATCCCAGGTGTGCCCAGGTGTGCCCAGGTGTGCCTAGGTGATCCCAGGTGCGATCCCAGGTGTGCCCAGGTGTGCCCAGGTGTGCTCAGGTGTGCTCAGGTGCAATCCCAGCTGTGCCCAGGTTTGCCCAGCTGCGATCCCAGCTGTACCCAGGTGTGCCCAGCTGTGCCCCCAGGTGTGCCCAGGTGTGCCCAGTACCTTTCTGGACCTTGTCGCAGAGCAGGTAGAGCTCCTCCCCGCCCAGCTGTGCCCCCAGGTGTGCCCAGGTGTGATCCCAGGTGTGCCCAGGTGTGCCCAGGTGTGCCCAGGTGCGATCCCAGCTGTGCCCAGGTGTGCCCAGGTGTGCCCGGTACCTTTCTGGACCTTGTCGCAGAGCAGGTAGAGCTCCTCCCCGCCCAGCTGTGCCCCCAGGTCTGCCCAGGTGTGATCCCAGCTGTACCCAGGTGTGCCCAGGTGTGCCCCCAGGTGTGCCCAGGTGTGCCCAGGTGTGCCCGGTACCTTTCTGGACCTTGTCGCAGAGCAGGTAGAGCTCCTCCCCGCCCAGCTGTGCCCCCAGGTGTGCCCAGGTGTGATCCCAGCTGTACCCAGGTGTGCCCCCAGGTGTGCCCAGGTGTGCCCAGGTGTGCCCGGTACCTTTCTGGACCTTGTCGCAGAGCAGGTAGAGCTCCTCCCCGCCCAGCTGTGCCCCCAGGTGTGCCCAGGTGTGATCCCAGCTGTGCCCAGGTGTGCCCAGGTGTGCCCAGTACCTTTCTGGACCTTGTCGCAGAGCAGGTAGAGCTCCTCCCCGCCCGTGCAGGGGCCGCTCTCTTTGTTCATGCGGCAGATGCGCAGCTCCGACGTGTTCGTGGATTCTGGAACGTTCCGGAACGTCGGGAACCCCCCCCGAGACTGGGAACTGGGGGAATTCTCGGGGAATTCTCGGGGAATTCTCGGGGAATTTTTGGGGAATTTTTTGGGAATTTTTGGGGAATTATTTTGGATTTTTGGGGATTTTTGGGGGGATTTTTTTGGAATTTTTGGGGAATTTTTTGGGAATTATTTTGGATTTTTGGGGAAATTTTTTGGGGATTATTTTGGAATTTTTGGGGGAATTATTTTGGATTTTTTGGGATTTTTTGGGAATTTTTGGGGAATTCTTTTGGGATTTTTGGGGAATTTTTAGGGAATTATTTTGGATTTTTGGGGGAATTTTTTTGGGGAAAATTTTGGAATTTTGGGGGAATTATTTTGGATTTTTTGGGGAATTTTTTGGGATTTTTTTTTAATTTTTGGGAGTTTTTTAGGGAATTATTTTGGATTTTTAGGGGAATTTTTTGGGAATTTTTGGGGGATTATTTTGGAATTTTTAGGGAATGATTTTGGATTTTTGGGGAATTTTTGGGGAATTTTGGGGGAATTTTTTGGGAATTATTTTGGATTTTTGGGGGAATTTTTTTGGATTTTTTGGGGGAAAATTTTGGAATTTTTTGTGAATTATTTTCGATTTTTTGGGAATTTTTTGGGAATTTTTTTGGATTATTTTGAATTTTTTGGAATTTTTTAGGGAATTATTTTGGATTTTTGGGGGGGTTTCGGGATTTTTTGGGGGATATTTTGGGAATTTTTGGGGATTTTTTTAGGGAAGTATGTTGGATTTTTTGGGGAATTTTTTGGGATTTTTTTTTTTTTTAATTTTACGGGATTTTTTAGGGAATTATTTTGGATTTTTGGGGGAATGTTTTGGGAATTTTTGAGGGATTATTTTGGAATCTTTGGGGAATTATTTTGGATTTTTTGGGAATTTTTTGGGAATTTTTTTTTTTTTCTAATTTTTGGGGATTTTTTGCGGAATTTTTTAGGGAATTTTTGGGGGATTATTTTGGAAATTTAGGGGAATTTTGGAGGGATTTTTTAAGAATTTTTGAACAATTTGGGAGGAATTTTTCAGGGATTATTTTTTTTATTTTGGGGGAAAATTTATCGGAATTTTTAAAAATTTAATTTTTTTTTTTTTAAGAATTTTTTTAGAATTTTCTTGGAATTTTGGGGGAATTTTTTGGGAATTAAAAAAAAATACATTTTTTTTTTAATTTATTGGGGATTTCCCCAGATTTTTTTAATTATTCAGAGACTTTTTTGGGAATTTTTTGGAGAATTTTTTTTAAATTTATTGGGATTTTTTTCAGATTTTTTTTTTGAAATTTTGTGGGAATTTTTTTGGTAATTTTTTGTAAATTTTTTTTTTTTTTTAATTTTTGGGAGGATTATTTTGGATTTCCTTTTTTTTTTTTAAATTTTCGGTTTTTGGAGACTCACACTTGTCCGAGCTGAGGTTCCAGGGGGGGAATTTTGGGGATATTTGGGTTTTTTTTGGGGATAATTCTGAGATATTGTCAGGATATTTTTGGGATATTTCAGAGGCATTTTTGGGGTTGGTTTCAGGACATTTTTGGGGTGAATTTGGGGGATTTTGGGACTCACTCTTGTCGAAGATGGGCTGGGACAGCACCGGGCTGAGGCTCTGGGGGGATTTTTGGGGCTGTTTTGGGAATTTTTTGGGGATAATTCTGAGATATTTTCAGGACATTTTTGGGATATTTCCAGGACATTTTAGGGGTTGGTTTAAGGAAATTTCTGGGGTGAATTTGGGGGATTTTGGGACTCACTCTTGTCGAAGATGGGCTGGGACAGCTCCAGGCTGAGGCTCTGGGGGGATTTTTGGGGATATTTGGGATTTTTTTGGGGATATTTTCAGGATATTTTTGGGATCTTTCCAGGACATTTTTGGGGTGGTTTTGGGGTTGGTTTAAGGAAATTTTTGGGGTGAATTTGGGGGATTTTGGGACTCACTCTTGTCCAAGCTGGGCTGGGACAGCTCCAGGCTGAGGCTCTGGGGGGAATTTTGGGGATATTTGGGAATTTTTTTGGGGATAATTCTGAGATATTTTCAGGATATTTTTGGGCTATTTCCGGGACATTTTTGGGGTGAATTTGGGGGATTTTGGGACTCACTCTTGTCGAAGATGGGCTGGGACAGCACCGGGCTGAGGCTGCGGGGGATCCCGGCGCGGTCCCGGAACGAGGCCTGGAAGCAAATCCGGACCACGTTGAGATCGACCTCCTGGTGGTTCCGCAGGGAGCCCGCTGGAAACGGGGCAGAAACGGCAAAAACGTGGGCCAGAACACGGGGAAAACGGGGCAGGAACGGGAAAAATGTGGGCCAGAACACGGGGAAAAAACATGGGGCAGAAAATGGGGAAAACGGGGCAGGAATGGAGAAAATGTGGGTCAGAACACGGGGAAAACGGGGCAGGAACGGGGAAAAACAGGGGACAGATAATGGGGGAAAACGGGGTAAAAATATGGGGCAGAAAATGGGGAAAAAACGGGGCAGGAACGGGGAAAATGTGGGACAGAACAGGGGGAAAACGGGGCAGGAACGGGGAAAATGTGGAACAGAAAATGGGGAAAACGGGGCAGAAACATGGCGCAGAAAATGGGGAAAAAACGGGGCAGGAATGGGAAAAACGTGGGACAGAACACGGGGAAAATGGGGCAGGAACGGGGAAAACGTGGGACAGAAAATGGGGAAAATGGGGTAGAAACATGGGCCAGAAAATGGGGAAAAAACGGGGCAGGAATGGGAAAAACGTGGGACAGAACACGGGGAAAATGGGGCACAAACATGGGGCAGAAAATGGGGAAAAAACGGGGCAGGAATGGGAAAAACGTGGGACAGAACACGGGGAAAATGGGGACAGAAAATGGGGAAAAATGGGGAAAAAACAGGGGGCAGAAATGGGAAAAACGTGGGGAAAAATGGGGCAGGAACGGGGAAAAAACAGGGGACAGAAAATGGGGAAAATTGGGCACAAACATGGGGCAGAAAATGGGGAAAAAACGGGGCAGGAACGGCAAAAACATGGGACAGAACAGGGGGAAAATGGGGCAGGAACGGGGAAAAACGTGGGACAGAAAACGGGGAAAACGGGGCAAAAATATGGGACAGAAAATGGGGAAAACAGGGCAGGAACAGGGAAAACGTGGGACAGAACACGGGGAAAACGGGGCAGGAACGGCAAAAATATGGGACAGAAAATGGGGGAGAACGGGGCAAAAACGTGGGACAGAAAATGGCAAAAAAACGGGGAAGGAACGGGAAAAATGTGGGACAGAAAATGGGGAAAACGGGGCAGGAAAGGCAAAAATATGGGACAGAAAATGGGGGAAAATGGGCCAAAAACATGGGACGGAACATGGGGAAAATGGGGCAAAAACGTGGGGCAGAAAATGGGGAAAAAACGGGGCAGGAATGGGAAAAACGTGGGACAGAAAATGGGGAAAATGGGGAAAAAACATGGGGCAGAAAATGGGGAAAAAACGGGGCAGGAATGGGAAAAACGTGGGACAGAAAATGGGGAAAATGGGGCAAAAACGTGGGACAGAAAATGGAGAAAATGGGGAAAACGTGGGACAGAAAATGGGGAAAAAGGGGAAAAAACATGGGGCAGAAACGGGAAAAACGTGGGACAGAAAATGGGGAAACAGGGAAAATGTGGGACAGAAAATGGGGAAAAATGAGGAAAAAAAAATGGGGCAGAAACGGGAAAATGTGGGACAGAACAGGGGGAAAAATGGGGCAGGAACAGGGAAAATGTGGGACAGAAAATTGGGAAAACGGGGCAGGAATGGGAAAAACCAGGGGACAGAAAATGGGGAAAATGGGGCAGAAATGGGGGAAAAATGGGGCAGAAATGGGGGGAAATGGGGGAAAACCAGGGAAAATGGGGCAGAAATGGGGAAAATTGGGGGGAAATGGGCAGAAATTGGGGAAAAACAGGGAAAAATGGGGAAAATTGGGGGGAAAATGGGGGCAAATGGAGAAAAATGGGGGAAAATGGGGAAAAAAACAGGGAAAAAATGGGGTGAAAATTGGGGGGAAAATGGGGGCAAATGGAGAAAAATGGGGAAAATGGGGAAAAAACAGGGAAAAATGGGGCGAAAATTGGGGGAAAATGGGGCAGAAATGGGGAAAAATTGGGAAAATGGGGGAAAAACAGGGAAAAATGGGGCAAAAATTGGGAAAATTGGGGAAAAATGAGGCAGAAATGGGGGAGAAATGGGGAAAATGGGGGAAAAACAGGGAAAAATGGGGCAAAAATTGGGAAAATTGGGGAAAAATGAGGCAGAAATGGGGGGAGAAATGGGGAAATTGGGAATAAATGGGGAAAAGCAGAGAAAACTGGGGGGAAATGGGGTAAAACATGGGAAAAATGGGGGAAAAAAAGAGGGGAAAATGACAGAAAACAGGGAAAGGTGGTTCTGAATAAAGCCCATGGGAAAAAGGGGGAAAAACGGGGGGAAATTGGCCAAACGGGGGAAAAAAGGAAAAAAAAAAACAGGAGAAACTTGGAGAAACTGAAAAAACAGGGGGAAAGGAAAAAAGTGGGAAAATGAGGGGGAAACTAGGAAAAAATGAGGGAAAAAACACCAAAAAAAGGGGGAAAATCCCACAGGGAAAAGAGAGAAAAATTGGGAAAAATATGGAAATCCAGGGGGAAAAACCAAGGGAAAAATGGAGAAAAAGTAGGAAAAAAAACCAGCAAAAAATGGGGAAAAAATTGAGAAAAAAGGGGGGAAAACACCAAAAAAAGGGGGAAAATCCCACAGGGAAAAGAGAGGAAAATTGGGAAAAATATGGAAATCCAGGGGGAAAAACCAAGGGAAAAATGGAGAAAAAATAGGAAAAAAATAGCAAAAAATGGGGAAAAAATTGAGAAAAAAGGGGGGAAAACACCAGAAAAAAAGGAAAAAAAAAGAGGAAAAGCATGGAAAATCCAAGGAAATTTGGGGGAAATGGGGAAAAGCAGGAGAATGGCAGGAAAAAGGGAATTCTGACCTTTGAAGGGGTCGATGCCCAGCTGCAGCTTCTTCTCGATGGCGGCCTCGATTTCCTTCTTCTTCACACACTGGATGCCCAGGTTGCTGAAACTGCCGGGAATCCCAAAATTCCCAAATTTTCCAGGTCCCTCCCTGAGTTCTCCACAACAGAAACGCCCAAAAATCCCCCAAAACAGCGAAAAAATGACCAAAAATAGCAAAAAACCAACCAAAAAATGGCCTAAAAATGGGGGAAATGACAGAAAAATCCATGGAAATTCAATTTATTGGGATGTTCTGGGTTTGGGACCTGAGGAGCACCTGGAAGAGCCCCAAAATTTCCCGAAAAATGCATTAAAAAGGTCCAAAAATTCCCAAAAAAAGCTGGGAAAATGGGAAAAATTCTGGAAAAATCCCTAAAATTCCAACGGGATCCAGCCCAAGGAATATTCCCAGATTTTTCTGGTGCTGGGATGGGTTTGAGGCTTGAAGAGCACCTGGAAGAGCCCCAAAATTGCCCAAAAAAACCCTCAAAAAATGCCAAAAAATGCACAAAAACGCCCCAAAAAAGCTGGAAAAATGGGAAAAATTCTGGAAAAATCCCTAAAATTCCAACAGGATCCAACCCAAGGGACATTCCCAGATTTTCCTGGTGCTGGGATGGGTTTGAAGCTTGAGGAGCACCAGGCAGAACCCCAAAAATGCCCGAAAAATGCCAAAAAATGCCCGAAAACACCCAAAAAAGCTGAAAAGATGGGAAATATTCTGGAAAAATCTCTAAAATTCCAACAGGAGCCAGCCCAAGGAATGTTCCCAGATTTTTCTGGTGCTGGGGTGGGTTTGAGGCTTGAGCAGCACCAGGCAGAACCCGAAAAATTCACAAAAAATGTCCAAAAATGCCCGAAAACACCCAAAAAAGCTGAAAAAATGGGAAAAATTCTGGAAAAATCCCTAAAATTCCAACGGGATCCAGCCCAAGGAATATTCCCAGATTTTCCTGGTGCTGGGGTGGGTTTGAGACCTGAGGAGCACCAGGCAGAACCCCAAAAATGCCCGAAAAATGCCAAAAAATGCCCGAAAACACCCAAAAAAGCTGAAAAGATGGGAAATATTCTGGAAAAATCTCTAAAATTCCAACAGGAGCCAGCCCAAGGAATGTTCCCAGATTTTTCTGGTGCTGGGGTGGGTTTGAGGCTTGAGCAGCACCAGGCAGAACCCGAAAAATTCACAAAAAAATGTCCAAAAATGCCCGAAAACACCCAAAAAAGCTGAAAAAATGGGAAAAATTCTGGAAAAATCCCTAAAATTCCAACGGGATCCAGCCCAAGGGACATTCCCAGATTTTCCTGGTGCTGGGATGGGTTTGAGGCCTGAGCAGCAGCGGGCAGAACCCAAAAAACTCGCGATAAATGCCCAAAAAATGCCCAAAAAAAGCCCCAAAACGCCCCAAAACTCCAGGAAAAGGGGGAAATTCCCGGAAAATTCCCGGAATTCCAGGTTTTTTCTGGGATGGGCGGGGTTACCTGTGGCGGGGGTTGCTCTGGGGCCGCAGCAGCACCCGGCAGAGCCCCTGGGCGCAGTCCTTGCCCACGAGGCCGTGCGGGTGCACCCGGTGGGGCCAATCCTTCCAGACCAGGCACGCCGTCACCGCCACCTCCGGCAGCGCCTGGCAGTTCAGCAGCTGCCGGGAAAAAAGTTTGGGAAAAGTTTGGGAAAAGTTTGGGAAAGTCACGGGGAAAAGTCGGGGGGGAAACGGGGAAAGTGAGGGGGGAAAACTGGGGAAAAGTCAGGGGGGAAATTGGGGAAAGTCAGGGGGGAAACCGGGAAAAGTTAGGGGGGAAAACGGAGAAAGTGAGGGGGGAAATGGGGGAAAAATGGGGAAAGTCAGGGGGGAAATGGGGGAAAAGACAGGGGGGAAATGGGAAAAGTCAGGGGGGAAATGGGAAAAGTTAGGGGGGAAAACGGGGAAAGTCAGGGGGGGAAATGGGGGAAAAGTCAGGGGGGAAATGGGGGAAAAATGGGGAAAGTCAGGGGGGAAATGGGGGAAAAGTCAGGGGGGAAATGGGGGAAAGTTTGGGAAAGTCACGGGGAAAAGTCAGGGGGGAAATGGGGGAAAGTTTGGGAAAGTCACGGGGAAAAGTCAGGGGGGAAATGGGGGAAAGTTTGGGAAAGTCACGGGGAAAGTGAGGGGGGAAACGGGAAAAGTGAGGGGGGGGAAATGGGGAAAAGTCAGGGGGGAAATTGGGGGAAAAATGGGGAAAGTCAGGGGGGAAATGGGGGAAAGTCAGGGGGGAAAACCGGGAAAAGTGAGGGGGGAAACTGGGGAAAAAGTCAGGGGGGAAACCGGGAAAAGTGAGGGGGGGAAACTGGGGAAAGTCGGGGGAGAAAATGGGGGAAAAGTCAGGGGGGAAATGGGGGAAAAATGGGGAAAGTCAGGGGGGAAACTGGGGAAAAGTTTGGGAAAGTCAGGGGGAAAAGTCAGGGGGGAAATGAGAAAAGTCAGGGGGGGAAACTGGGGAAAGTGAGGGGGGAAATGGGGGAAAGTCAGGGGGGAAATGGGGGGAAGTCAGGGGGGAAAATGGGGAAAGTCAGGGGGGAAATGGGGGAAAAGACAGGGGGGAAACCGGGAAAAGTCAGGGGGAAATGGGGGAAAAGTTTGGGAAAGTCACGGGGAAAAGTCAGGGGGGAAATGGGAAAAGTGAGGGGGAAATGGGGGAAAGTCAGGGGGAAAATGGGGAAAGTCAGGGGGGAAACTGGGGAAAAGTTTGGGAAAGTCACGGGGAAAAGTCAGGGGGGAAATGAGAAAAGTCAGGGGGGGAAACTGGGAAAGTGAGGGGGAAAATGGGGAAAGTGAGGGGGGAAATGGGGGAAAGTGAGGGGGGAAATGGGGGAAAGTCAGGGGGGAAATTGGGGAAAGTGAGGGGGGAAATGGGGGAAAGTCAGGGGGGAAATGGGGGGAAGTCAGGGGGAAAAATGGGGAAAGTCAGAGGGGAAATGGGGGAAAAGATGGGGGAAACCGGGAAAAGTCAGGGGGAAATGAGGGAAAAGTTTGGGAAAGTCATGGGGAAAAGTCAGGGGGGAAATGGGAAAAGTGAGGGGGGAAATGGGAGAAAGGAAATGGGAGAAAAATGGGGAAAGTCAGGGGAATTGGGGGAAAGTTTGGAAAGTCACAGGGAAAAGTCGGGGGGGAAACGGGAAAAGTGAGGGGGGAAATGGGGGAAAGTCAGGGGGGAAATGGGGGAAAAATGGGGAAAGTCAGGGGGGAAACTGGGGGAAAAATGGGGGAAAGTCACGGGGAAAAGTCGGGGGGGAAATGGGAAAAGTCAGGGGGGAAAATGGGGAAAGTCAGGGGGGAAATGGGGGAAAAGTCAGGGGGGAAATGGGGAAAAAATGGGGAAAGTCAGGGGGGAAACTGGGGAAAAGTGAGGGGGGAAAACGGGGAAAGTGAGGGGGGAAATGGAAGAAAAGTCAGGGGGGAAACTGGGGGAAAAATGGGAAAAGTCAGGGGGGAAATGGGGGAAAAATGGGGAAAGTCAGGGGGTAAACTGGGGAAAAATGGGAAAAGTCATGGGGGAAATTGGGGAAAAAGTCAGGGGGGAAACTGGGGAAAGTCGGGGGGGAAAGTCAGGGGGAAAAATGGGGAAAGTCAGGGGGAAACTGGGGAAAAGTTGGGGAAAGTCGGGGGGAAATGGGGGAAGTCACGGGGGAAATTGGGGAAAATGTAAGGAAGAATTGGGGGAAAGTTGGGGGGAAAACCGGGAAAAGTCAGGGGGGAAAAATGGGGAAAGTCAGGGGGAAATTGGGGAAAAACTGGGAAAAGTCAGGGGGGAAATTGGGGAAAGTCAGGGGGGAAAATGGGGAAAATGTAAGGAAGAATTGGGGGAAAGTTGGGAAAAGTCAGGGGGGGAAAACGGGAAAAGTTGGGGGGAAATGGGGGAAAAATGGGGAAAGTCAGGGTGGGAAACAGGGAAAGTCAGGGGGGAAAGTTGGGAAAAGTCGTGGGGAAAACTGGGGAAGAAGCACAGGGAAAACTGGGGAAAATATAAGGAAGAATTGGGGGAAAGTTGGGAAAAGTCAGGGGGAAGTTGGAGAAAATTGGGGAAATCATGGAGAAAATTGGGGGAAAATCAGGGAAAAATCACCGGGAGAATTGGGGGGAAATTGGGGAAAAGATCACAAGAAAAATTGGGGGGAAATTGCAGGGAAAATCACGGGGAAAATTGGAGGAATTTCAGGCAAAATTCAATCCAAAATCCCCCAAATCCATCCTGAACCCCCCAAACCAATCCCAAAAACCTTTCCTCGCCATTCCCAAGCTCTTCACGGGTTTATCCCGGTTTTATCCCGGTTTTATCCCGGGTTTTTCCCGGTTTTTCACCTCGGTGCTGGGCAGGGTCCGCTTGGCCTCGGCGCTGTTCTCGCCGAGGATGCTCCGGGCTGATCCCAAATCCCCCAAATCCCCCCAAATCCACCCCAAAAACCCTTCCCGGTTTCTCCCGGTTTTCCCCATTTTTTTCCTGGTTTTTCCTCCGGTTTTTCCCGGGTTTCTCCCGGTTTCTCCCGGTTTTTCCCGGTTTCCCCCGCACCTCGATGCTGGGCAGGGTCCGGTTGGCCTCGGTGCTGCTCTCGCCGAGGATGCTCCGGGGCGATCCCAAACCCCCCAAATCCACCCCAAATCCCCCAAAATCCACCCCAAATCCCCCAAAACCACCCCAAAAAACCCTTCCCGGTTTCTCCCGGTTTTCCCCATTTTTTTCCTGGTTTTTCCCGGTTTTTTCCCGGTTTTTCCCGGTTTCCCCCGCACCTCGATGCTGGGCAGGGTCCGGTTGGCCTCGGTGCTGTTCTCGCCGAGGATGCTCCGGGCCGATCCCAAATCCCCCCAAATCCACCCCAAAAACCCTTCCCGGTTTCTCCCGGGTTTCTCCCGGTTTCTCCCGGGTTTCTCCCGGTTTCTCCTGGGTTTCTCCCGGTTTTTCACCTCGATGCTGGGCAGGGTCCGCTTGCCCTCGGTGCTGTTCTCCCCGAGGATGCTCCGGGCTGATCCCAAACCCCCCAAATCCACCCCAAATCCCCAAAAATCCACCCCAAAAACCCTTCCCGGTCTCTCCCGGGTTTCTCCCGGTTTTTCCCGGTTTCCCACCTCGATGCTGGGCAGGGTCCGGTTGGCCTCGGTGCTGTTCTCGCCGAGGATGCTCCGGGCCGATCCCAAACCCCCCAAAACCACCCCAAAATCCCTTCCCGGTTTCTCCCGGTTTTCTCCCGGTTTTTCCCGGTTTCCCCCGCACCTCGATGCTGGGCAGGGTCCGCTTGGCCTCGGTGCTGTTCTCGCCGAGGATGCTCCGGGCCGATCTCAAACACCCCAAATCCACCCCAAAATCCCTTCCCGGTTTCTGCCGGGTTTCTCCCGGGTTTCTCCCGTTTTTTCCCGGTTTCCCCACCTCGATGCTGGGCAGGGTCCGCTTGGCCTCGGTGCTGTTCTCGCCGAGGATGCTCCGGGCTGATCCCAAACCCCCCAAAACCACCCCAAATCCCATAAAATCCACCCCAAAAACCCTTCCCGGTTTCTCCCGGTTTTCCCCATTTTTTTCCTGGTTTTTCTCGGTTTTCTCCCGGTTTTTCCCGGTTTTTCACCTCGATGCTGGGCAGGGTCCGGTTGGCCTCGGTGCTGTTCTCCCCGAGGATGCTCCGGGCCGATCCCAAACCCCCAAAATCCACCCCAAAAACCCTTCCCGGTTTCTCCCGGGTTTCTCCCCGGTTTCTCCCGGTTTTTCCCGGTTTTTCACCTCGATGCTGGGCAGGGTCCGGTTGGCCTCGGTGCTGTTCTCCCCGAGGATGCTCCCGGCTCATCCCAAACCCCCCCAAATCCACCCCAAAACCCTTCCCGGTCTCTCCCGGGTTTCTCCCGGGTTTCTCCCGGTTTTTTCCCGTTTTTTCCCGGTTTTTCACCTCGATGCTGGGCAGGGTCCGGTTGGCCTCGGTGCTGTTCTCGCCCAGGATGCTCCGGGGCGATCCCAAACCCCCCAAATCCACCCCAAATCCCCCAAAATCCACCCCAAAAACCCTTCCCGGGTTTCTCCCGGTTTTCCCCATTTTTTTCCTGGTTTTTCCCGGTTTTTTCCGGGTTTCTCCCGGTTTTTCCCGGTTTTTCACCTCGATGCTGGGCAGGGTCCGGTTGACCTCGGTGCTGTTCTCGCCCAGGATGCTCCGGGCCGATCCCAAATCCCCCCAAATCCACCCCAAAAACCCTTCCCGGGTTTCTCCCGGGTTTCTCCCGGGTTTCTCCCGGTTTTTTCCCGTTTTTTCCCGGTTTTTCACCTCGATGCTGGGCAGGGTCCGGTTGGCCTCGGTGCTGTTCTCGCCCAGGATGCTCCGGGGCGATCCCAAACCCCCCAAATCCACCCCAAATCCCCCAAAATCCACCCCAAATCCCCCAAAACCACCCCAAAAACCCTTCCCGGTTTCTCCCGGTTTTCCCCATTTTTTTCCTGGTTTTTCCCGGTTTCTCCCGGTTTCTCCCGGTTTTTCACCTCGATGCTGGGCAGGGTCCGGTTGGCCTCGGTGCAGTTCTCGCCGAGGATGCTCCGGGCTGATCCCAAACCCCCCAAATCCACCCCAAATCCCCCAAAATCCACCCCAAAAACCCTTCCCAGTTTCTCCCGGTCTCTCCCGGTTTTCTCCCGGTTTTTCCCGGTTTTTCCCGCACCTCGATGCTGGGCAGGGTCCGGTTGGCCTCGGTGCTGTTCTCGCCCAGGATGCTCCCGGCCGATCTCCCCTCGCACTCGTACCGGAACCGCATCCCGCGCTGCTTCGGCTGCTCCGTGATCACCAGGCGCGGCTTTCCCGCCTTCTCCAACTTTTCCAACTTTTCCAACTTTTCCAGCTTTTCCAGCCGCTCCTGCGGCCAGCGGGGCCCCGGGGCCAGCGAGAGCCCGCGGAGGCTCCGGGCCAGCGGCGGCTCCCGGGAGGCCGCGGGGTCGGAACCGCGCGGGACCAGGCGGGGAAGGGCCCGGGGAGCGTCGGGAGCGGCGTCGGGCTGGAAGCCGTCCTCCTTCATCACCTCCTCCAGGATCTCTGCGAACGGCGGGAAAATCGGGAATTTCGGGGGGAAAAGCGGGAATTCCGGGGGGTTTGGGGGGGAAAACGGGTGTTTCGGGGGGTTTGGGGAGGATTTATCGGGAAAATTGGGAATTCCGGGGGGTTTTGGGGGGAAAATCGGGAAATTCTAGGGGAAAAATCGGGAATTCCGGGGGGTTCTGGGGGGAAAATCGGGAAATTCTAGGGGAAAAATCGGGAAATCCGGGGGGTTTGGGGGGAAAACCGGGAATTTCGGGGGGAAAATCGGGAATTCCGGGGGGTTTGAGGGGAAAAATCGGGAATTTCTAGGGGAAAAATCGGGAAATCCGGGGGGTTTGGGGGAAAAACTGGGAATTTCGGGGGAAAAATCGGGGATTTCGGGGAAGATTTATGGGGGAAAACCGGGAATTTCGGGGGGAAAATCGGGAATTCCGAGGGGTTTGGGGAGGATTTTGGGGGAAATCGGGAATATCTAGGGGAAAATCGGGGATTTCGGGGAGTTTGGGGGGAAAAATCGGGAATTTCGGGGGGTTTGGGGAGGATTTCAGGGGGAAAATCGGGAATTTCGGGGGTTTTGGGAGGAAAAACGGGAATTTCGGGGGGTTTGGGGAGGATTTATGGGGGAAAACCGGGAATTTCGGGGGGGTTGGGGGGGATTTATGGGGGAAATCGGGAAATTCTAGGGGAAAAATCGGAAATTCCGGGGGGTTTGGGGGGGAAAATCGGGAATTTCGGGGGGTTTGGGAGGAAAACCGGGAATTTCGGGGGAAAAAATCGGGGATTCCGGGGGGTTTGGGGGGAACAATCGGGAATTTCGGGGGGTTTGGGGAGGATTTCGGGGGGAAAATCGGGAATTTCGGGGGGTTTGGGGGGAAAATCGGGAAATTCTAGGGGAAAAATCGGGAATTTCGGGGGGTTTGGAGGGAAAAATCGGGAATTTCTAGGGGAAAATCGGGGATTTCGGGGGGTTTGGGGGGGAAAATCGGGAATTTCGGGGGGTTTGGGGGGAAAAAAGGGAATTTTAGGGGGGTTTGGGGAGGATTTATGGGGGAAACCTGGAATTTCGGGGGGGTTGGGGGGGAAAATCGGGAATTCCGAGGGGTTTGGGGAGGATTTATGGGGGAAATCGGGAAATTCTAGGGGAAAAATCGGGAATTTCGGGGGGTTTGGGGGGGAAAACCGGGAATTTCGGGGGAAAAAATCGGGGATTCCGAGGGGTTTGGGGGGAACAATCGGGAATTTCGGGGGATTTGGGGAGGATTTCGGGGGGGAAATCGGGAATTTCGGGGGTTTTGGGGGGAAAATCGGGAAATTCTAGGGGAAAAATCGGGAATTTCGGGGGGTTTTGGGAGGAAAAACGGGAATTTCGGTGCGTTTGGGGAGGATTTATGGGGGTAAAACCGGGAATTTCTAGGGGAAAAATGGGGAAATTCGGGGGATTTGGGGGGGAAAATGGGAATTTCGGTGGGTTCTGTAGGATGTCTGCGGGAAAAACCGGGAATTTCGGGGGGTTCGGGAGGATGTCTGTGGGAAAAATCGGGAATTTCGGGGAGTTTTGCGGGAAAAGTCGGGAATTTTGGGGGGGTTCGGGAGGGAATTTCAGCTCTGATCCCAAATCCGGGAGGGATTTTAAACCCAGATCCCAAATCCGGGAGGGATTTCTGGGATTCGGATCCCAAATTTGGGATCGATCCCGGCGCTCCCCCCCCCGATTTCCCCCCGGGATGGGACCCGACCCCTCCCAGAATCCCCAAATCCCAAATTCCCAAATCCCCCAAATTCCAAATTCCCTAAAAATTCCCGAATTCCCGAATTCCCGGATTCCTCCTTGCGGCTCCAGGATCCCGGAATTCCCGGGAGGCGGCGGAGATTCCAAATCCCTCCGGTTCCACTCACCCAAATCATCTGGAAAACGGGAAAAATCGGGAGAGAAACGGGGGAAAAACCGGGAAAAATCGGGAGAAACGGGGGAAAAATGGGGAAAACCGGGGGGAAAATGGGGAAAAATCGGGAGAAACGGGGGAAAACCGGGGAAAATCGGGAGAAACGGGGGGGAAAATGGGAAAACCGGGGGAAAACTGGGAAAAATCGGGAAAAACGGGGGAAAAATGGGAAAACCGGGGGGAAAATGGGGAAAAATCGGGAGAAACGGGGGAAAACCGGGGGAAACGATCCCGTGAGGAGCCCCCGACCGGGAGGGGACACCGGGAGGAGAGGGGACACCGGGACCGGACACCGGGACCGGACACCGGGATGAGGAGGGGACACCGGGAAGGGAACGGGACGCTGGGAACGGACACCGGGATGGGAAGAGGACACCGGAACCGGGACCGGACACCGGGAGGGGAAACCGCGGTGGGGAAGGAACACCGGCAGCGGGACCGGACACCGGGAGGGGACACCGGGATCGGGACTTTACCTGTCGCCGGTGCTCCGTGAGCCATCGCCAGCCCGGGATCCTGCACGGCGGCTCCTACCGGGACACGGCACCGGGATGGCGGCATCAGCACCGGCATCGCCACCGGGACAGCCCGACAGCAGCGATCCCGGTAAAACCGCGGTACCGCCAGCACCGGCACCGGCGCCCAACCGGGACCGGAGCGTGACACCCCCCGCGCCCGCCCCGAGCCCCGCGCCCGCCCCGTTATCGCCCCGTGACCCCCCCCGGGCCGGTCCCGGTTCTGCCGCCGGGGGGGATCCCCGGTTCCGCGACCCCCGGGCCGGTCCCGGTTCTGCCACTGGGGGGGATCCCCGGTTCCGCCCCCCCCGGGCCGGTCCCGGTTCTGCCGCCGGGGGGGATCCCCAGTTCCGCTCCCCCCGGCGGGGATCCCCGGTTCCGCCCCCGCCGGGGCGGCCGCCGGCGGCAGCGGGGCCGCGCTCACCGAGCGGCAGCGCCATGTCCCGGTCCCGGAGCGGGTCCCGGTGGTCCCGGAGCGGGTCCCGGTGGTCCCCGAGCTGCCGGTGCCGGTCCCGCCGCCGCCCCCCGAGGCCGCGCCGCCGCCGGACCTGGAAATCCCCGCGCGGGCCGCGCCGCCATTGGCTGAGCCCGCCGTGACGTCACCGCCGGGGGCGCGGTCGGGGAAACCCCCACCGGGAGCGCACCGCGCCGCCATTGGCTGAGCGCCCTGGTGACGTCACAAAAGGGAACACCCCCCCGGGAGAGCGCTGGGGGCGGGGCGCGCTCCCATTGGCTGAGGGCGGCTGAGGGGGCGGAGCGGGGAAACCCCCTCCCGCCGGGGGGCGGGCCGCGTTTCTATTGGTGGATGTGTCTGTGACGTCATAAAATGGGCGCGGTTCGTGGCGTTTCCCGCCCCTGCGCGGGGTCACGTGGGCGCTGCCCCCCGGAAGTCTCGCGAGAGGCGGCGCAGCAAAGATGGCGGCGCCGGGGACGGAGGCGGCGGCGGGGCCGGGCCCGGGCCCGGGGCAGGTCCGGGAGCGAGCGGGGCCCGCCGGGCCCGGGGGCGGCGGGGGCGGCAGCGGCACCGGGAACGGGCGGGAGGGGCCAGCGGGAAAGTGGCCCGGAGAGGGGAGAGGGGCAGCGGGAGGGGGAACGGGGAACGGGAGCGGCACCGGGAACGGGAGCGGCGACCGGGAAGTGGGTCCGGGGACAGGGAACGGGGACCGGGAACGAGAGCGGGGACAGCGAACGGGAGCGGGACTGGGGACCGGGAAAGGGACAGAGACAGGGAAGGGGACCGGGTTCGGGAACCGGGACCGAGACCGGTACCGGGAGCGGGAGCGGAAACCGGGACAAGGAGCGGGGACAGGGATGGGGGACTGAGACCGGGACCGGGGCAGGTCCGGGGACAGGGAAGGGGACAGAGACCGGCATGGGCACCGGGAATGGGGCAAGGTCCGGGGTCAAAGTCGGGGAGCGGGAACGGCGCAGGGACCGGAACAGCGACCGGGGCAGAGAACGGGACCGGGACAGCAGGAACGGGAATGGGGAAGGGCTCGGGACCGGGACTGGGACCGGGGCAGCTCCGGGACAGGGAACGGGACTAGGGACAGGGGCAGAGAACGGGACCGGGATGGGGACTGGGAACAGCTCCGGTAACGGGACCGGGAGTGGGACCAGCAAGGGGCCGGTGACCGGGACAGTGACCGGGAAGGGATCGGGACGGGGACAAGGCCGGTACCGGGAAGGGGCTGGCACTGGGATGGGACCGGTACCGGGCCGGTGTCGATGACCGTGAAGGAGCCGGTACCGGGCCGGTGTCGGTGATTGGGACGGGATGGGGACGGGATCAGCGCTGGGTCGGTGCCGGTACCGGTGTCACTGACCGGTCCCGGTCCCGCAGGTGTCCAGCAGTAACGGCACTGCCGGGACCGGTACCGGGATGGGAGCAGGGTGGGGATGGGGTCAATACCGGTACCGGGTCGGTACCGGTGTCACTGACCGGTTCTGGTTCCGGTCCCACAGGTGTCCAGCAGTAACGGCGCTGCCGGGACCGGGACCGGCGCCGGGCCCGAGAGCCCACAGGGACAACAGCAGCAACCTGCACCGAACGCCTGGCAGGTGGTGAAAGGGGTCCTGTTCAGGTGAGAACGGCACTGAAAGGGTTAAAGGGTTACAGGCCCTGTTCAGGTGAGAGCGGCTCTGAAAGGGTTAAAGGGTTACAGGGCCTGTTCAGGTGAGAGCGGCACTGAAAGGGTTAAAGGGTTAAAGGGCCCTGTTCAGGTGAGAGCGGCTCTGAAAGGGTTAAAGGGTTAAAGGGTTACAGGGCCTGTTCAGGTGAGAGCGGCACTGAAAGGGTTAAAGGGTTACAGGCCCTGTTCAGGTGAGAGCGGCACTGAAAGGGTTACAGGGCCCTGTTCAGGTGAGAGCGGCACTGAAAGGGTTAAAGGGTTACAGGGCCTGTTCAGGTGAGAGCGGCACTGAAAGGGTTAAAGGGTTAAAGGGCCCTGTTCAGGTGAGAGCGGCACTGAAAGGGTTAAAGGGTTAAAGGGCCTGTTCAGGTGAGAGCGGCACTGAAAGGGTTAAAGGGTTAAAGGGTTACAGGGCCCTGTTCAGGTGAGAGCGGCACTGAAAGGGTTAAAGGGTTACAGGCCCTGTTCAGGTGAGAGCGGCACTGAAAGGGTTAAAGGGTTAAAGGGCCCTGTTCAGGTGAGAGCGGCACTGAAAGGGTTAAAGGGTTAAAGGGTTACAGGGCCTGTTCAGGTGAGAGCGGCACTGAAAGGGTTAAAGGGTTACAGGGCCTGTTCAGGTGAGAGCGGCACTGAAAGGGTTACAGGGCCCTGTTCAGGTGAGAGCGGCACTGAAAGGGTTAAAGGGTTACAGGCCCTGTTCAGGTGAGAGCGGCACTGAAAGGGTTACAGGGTTAAAGGGCCCTGTTCAGGTGAGAGCGGCACTGAAAGGGTTAAAGGGTTAAAGGGTTACAGGGCCCTGTTCAGGTGAGAGCGGCACTGAAAGGGTTAAAGGGTTACAGGGCCTGTTCAGGTGAGAGCGGCACTGAAAGGGTTACAGGGCCTGTTCAGGTGAGAGCGGCACTGAAAGGGTTAAAGGGTTACAGGGCCTGTTCAGGTGAGAGTGGCACTGAAAGGGTTAAAGGGTTACAGGGCCTGTTCAGGTGAGAGTGGCACTGAAAGGGTTAAAGGATCACCTCAGGATCATCCCAGGACCCCAAATCCTGGGATCAGAATCACCCCGGGACTGGGATCATCCCGGGACCCCAAATCCTGGGATTGGGATCAATCCTGGATCACCCCGGGACTGGGATCACCCCAGGATTATCCTGGAACCCCAAATCCCGGGATTGGGATCACCCCAGGACTGGGATCATCCCAAGACCACAAACTCCAGGACTGGGATCAATCCAGGATCATCCTGGCACCCCAAATCCTGGGATTGGGATCAGCCCAGGCCTGGGATCATCCCGGGATCCCAAATCCCAGGATCGGGATCAATCCAGGATCATCCTGGAACCCCAAATCCCAGGATCGGGATCAATCCAGGATCATCCTGGAACCCCAAATCCCAGGATCGGGATCAGCCCAGGACTGGGATCATCCCGGGATGATTTTGGGATCATCCTGGAACCCCAAATCCTGGGATCGGGATCATCCCGGGACTGGGATCATCCTGGAACCCCAAATCCCGGGATCGGGATCACCCCAGGACTGGGATCATCCTGGAACCCCAAATCCCGGGATCGGGATCACCCCAGGACTGGGATCATCCCAAGACCCCAAACTCCAGGACTGGGATCAATCCAGGATCATCCTGGCACCCCAAATCCCGGGATCAGGATCATCCCAAGACTGGGATCATCCCGGGATCCCAAATCCCGGGACTGGGATCATCCCGGGATCATCCTGGAACCCCAAATCCTGGGATCAGGATCATCCCGGGACTGGGATCATCCCAGGATCCCAAATCCTGGGATCGGGATCAATCCTGGATCACCCCAGGACTGGGATCATCCCGGGATGATTTTGGGATCATCCTGGAACCCCAAATCCTGGGATCGGGATCACCCCAGGACTGGGATCATCCTGGGACCCCAAATCCTGGGATCGGGATCACCCCAGGACTGGGATCATCCAGGATCATCCTGGAACCCCAAATCCTGGGATTGGGATCACCCCAGGACTGGGATCATCCTGGAACCCGAAATCCCAGGATTGGGATCAATCCAGGATAACCCCTGGACTGGGATCACCCCAGGATCATCCTGGAACCCCAAACCCCAGGACTGGGATCACCCAGGATCATCCTGGAACCCCAAATCCCGGGATCGGGATCATCCCAAGACTGGGATCATCCTGGGACCCCAAATCCTGGGATTGGGATCATCCCGGGACTGGGATCACCCCAGGATGATCCTGGAACCCCAAATCCCGGGATTGGGATCATCCCGGGACTGGGATCACCCCAGGATGATCCTGGAACCCCAAATCCCGGGATTGGGATCAATTTGTGGGGACCAAAACCCACCAAAAAAAAAAAAATCTCCCAAACAGGGGGAAAGCCGGGATTTTTGGGGAATGCCGGGAGGGGCGGGGCCGATGCCGGCGGAATTCCAGAGGGTTTTTCCCGCTTTTCTTTCCCGCAGGATTTTCATCATCTGGGCCATCTCCAGCTGGTTCCGGAGGGCGCCGGCGCCGCAGGAGCCCAACGGAGCCGGGGGCAGCGCCCGCAGCCCCAGCAGGAACCTCTTCCCCAAGGACACCCTGATGGTCAGCGGGATTTGGGATTTGGGATTTGGGGTTTGGGATTTGGGATCTGGGATTGGGGGGGAAATCTGGGATTTGGGATCAGTGATGGGATCTGGGATCAGATCCTGGCCCTGGGATCAGTGCCCGCAGCCCCAGCAGGAACCTCTTCCCCAAGGACACCCTGATGGTCTGGGATTGGGATTTGGGATTTGGGATCTGGGATTTGGGGTTTGGGGTTTGGGATTTGGGATTTGGGATTGGGATTTGGGATCTGGGATCTGGGATTTGGGATTTGGGATTTGGGATTTGGGGGAAATCTGGGATGGGATCTGGGATCAGAACCTGGCCCTGGGATCAGCGCCCGCAGCCCCAGCAGGAACCTCTTCCCCAAGGACACCCTGATGGTCAGATCTGGGATTGGGGTTTGGGATTTGGGATTTGGGATTTGGGATTGGGGGGGAAATCTGGGATTGGATCTGGGATCAGAACCTGGGACTGGGTTTAGCGCCCGCAGCCCCAGCAGGAACCTCTTCCCCAAGGACACCCTGATGGTCTGGGATTGGGATTTGGGATTTGGGATTTGGGATCTGGGATTTGGGATTGGGGATCTGGGATTTGGGATTTGGGATCTGGGATTGGGGGGGAAATCTGGGATTGGATCTGGGATCAGATCCTGGCCCTGGGATCAGCGCCCGCAGCCCCAGCAGGAACCTCGTCCCCAAGGACACCCTGATGGTCTGGGATTGGGATTTGGGATTTGGGATTTAGGATCTGGGATTTGGGGTTTGGGATTGGGATTTGGGATCTGGGATTGGGATCTGGGGATTGGGACTGGGGGGAAATCTGGGATTGGGATTGGGATCAGAACCTGGGGCTGGGATCAGCGCCCGCAGCCCCAGCAGGAACCTCTTCCCCAAGGACACCCTGATGGTCTGGGATTGGGATTTGGGATTTGGGGATTGGGATTTGGGATTTGGGATCTGGGATTTGGGATTGGATCCCAAACTCAAAGGGGATTCCAAGGGCAGATCCCAAATCCGGTGGAATTCTGGGGTCAGAGCCTGGATCTGAGGGAAATCTGGGATCAGATCCCAGTCCTGGGATCCTGGGGACCATTCCCAGGGACTTTTGGGATGAATTCCCACAATTCCCAGGGGATTTCCTGGGCTGAATTCCTGGGATTTTTGGGCAGAATTCCCGGGAATTTTGGGGTTAATTCCCAGGAATTTTTGGCTTGAATTCCCAGGGATTTTTGGGCTGAATTCCCAGGAATTTTGGGATAAATTCCCGGGAATTTTTAGCATTAATTCCCGGGGATTTTTGGGCTGAATTCCCAGGGATTTTTGGCCTGAATTCCTGGGATTTTTGGCCTGAATTCCCAGGGATTTTTGGCCTGAATTCCCGGGATTTTTGGCCTAAATTCCAGGGATTTTTGGCTTGAATTCTCAGGGACTTTTGGCCTGAATTCTTGGGATTTTTGGGCTGAATTCCCAGGGATTTTGGGGCTGAATTCTTAGGATTTTTGGCCTGAATTCCTGGGATTTTTGGGCTGAATTCCTGGAGATTTTTGGGCTGATTTCCCCAGATTTTTAGGCTGAATTCCCAGGGATTTTTGGCCTGAATTCTTGGGATTTTTGGGCTGAATTCCCGGGATTTTTGGGCTGATTTCCCCAGATTTTTGGCCTGAATTCCTGGGATTTTTGGGCTGAATTCCTGGAGATTTTTGGGCTGATTTCCCCAGATTTTTAGGCTGAATTCCCGGGACTTTTGGCCTGAATTCTTGGGATTTTTGGCCTGAATTCCCGGGATTTTGGGGCTGAATTCTTAGGATTTTTGGCCTGAATTCCTGGGATTTTTGGCCTGAATTCCCAGGGATTTTTGGCCTGAATTCCTGGGATTTTGGGGCTGAATTCCCAGGGATTTTTGGCCTGAATTCCCAGGATTTTTGGCCTGAATTCCCAGGGATTTAGGGCTGAATTCCCAGGACTTTTGGGCTGAGTTCTTGGGATTTTTGGGCTGAATTCCCGGAGATTTTTGGGCTGAATTCTTAGGATTTTGGGACTCAATTCCCAGCATTTTTGGCCTGAATTCCCAGGGATTTTTGGCCTGAATTCCCGGAGATTTTTGGGCTGAATTCTTAGGATTTTGGCCTGAATTCCCAGGGATTTTTAGGCCTGAATTCCCAGGGATTTTTGGGTTGAATTCCCAGGATTTTTGGCCTGAATTCCTGGGATTTTTGGGCTGAATTCCCGGAGATTTTTGGGCTGATTTCCCCAGATTTTTGGCCTGAATTCCCGGGACATTTGGGCTGAATTCCCAGGGATTTTTGGCCTGAATTCCTGGGATTTTTGGCCTGAATTCCCGGAGATTTTTGGGCTGATTTCCCCAGATTTTTAGGCTGAATTCCCGGGATTTTTGGCCTGAATTCTTGGGATTTTTGGCCTGAATTCCCAGGGATTTTTAGGCTGAATTCCCAGAGATTTTTTGGGCTGAATTCCCAGGGATTTTTGGGCTGAATTCCCAGGGATTTTTGGACTGAATTCCCAGGGATTTTTGGGCTGAATTCTTAGGATTTTGGGACTCAATTCCCAGCATTTTTGGCCTGAATTCCCAGGGATTTTTGGGTTGAATTCCCAGGATTTTTGGCCTGAATTCCTTGGATATTTGGCCTGAATTCCCAGCATTTTTGGCCGGAATTCCCAGGGATTTTTAGGCTGAATTCCCAGGGATTTTTAGGCTGAATTCCCAGGGATTTTTAGGCTGAATTCCCAGAGATTTTTGGGCTGATTTCCCCGGATATTTAGGATGAATTCCCGGGACTTTTGGGCTGAATTCCCAGGGATTTTTAGGCTGAATTCTTGGGATTTTTGGCCTGAATTCCTGGGACTTTTGGCCTGAATTCCCGGGATTTTGGGGCTGAATTCCCGGGATTTTGGGGCTGAATTCCCGGGATTTTGGGGCTTTTCCCCCCAGGATCTCTACGTTTACATCTCGGAGCACGAGCACTTTACGGATTTCAACGTCAGCTCCGCCCTTTTCTGGGAAAAACGGGATCTGGTCTACGGAGACTGGACCAGCGGCGAGAACTCGGACGGCTGCTACGAGCACTTCGGGGAGGTGGAGATCTCCCAGGTGGGAATTCCCGGAATTCCGGGGGATCTGGGCAATCCTGGGATCTTCCCAAAGGGTTTTGGGGTGGTTCTGAGAGGATTTGGGGTCGGGAAAAGGGGATTTGGGGTCGGGAAAAGGGAATTTGGGGTCGGGAAAAGGGAATTCCCACGGCTGCTACGAGCACTTTGGGGAGGTGGAGATCTCCCAGGTGGGAATTCCCGGAATTCCGGGGGATCTGGGCAATCCTGGGATCTTCCCAAAGGGTTTTGGGGTGGTTCTGAGAGGATTTGGGGTAGGGAAAAGGGGATTTGGGGTCGGGAAAAGGGGATTTGGGGTCGGGAAAAGGGAATTCCCACGGCTGCTACGAGCACTTCGGGGAGGTGGAGATCTCCCAGGTGGGAATTCCCGGAATTCCGGGGGATCTGGGCAATCCTGGGATCTTCCCAAAGGGTTTTGGGGTGGTTCTGAGAGGATTTGGGATGGGGAAAAGGGGATTTGGGGTCGGGAAAAGGGGATTTGGGGTCGGGAAAAGGGAATTCCAGGTGGGATTTTGGGAATTCTGGGATCTTTTAAAAGGATTTTGGGATGGTTCTGAGGGGATTTGGGATCGGGAAAAAGGAATTTGGGACCTGAAAAAGTGGATTCCAGGTGGGAATAGGAATTCTGGGATCTTCCCAAGGAATTTTGGGGTCTGGGAATGGGGATTTGGAATGGGGAAAAGGGGATATGGGGTCGGGAAAAGGGGATTTGGGGTTGGGAAAAGGGAATTCCAGGTGGGAACGGGAATTCTGGGATTTTCCTGGGGGATTTGGGGTTGGGAAAAGGGAATTCTAGGTGGAAAAGGGAATTCTGGGATTTTCCTGAGGGATTTGGGGTTGGATTTTTTCCTGAGGATTTTCCAGGGTTCTTCCAAGGTTTTTTCCAGGATTTTTTCCCAAGATTTCTGGGAGTTTTCCCAGGGTTTTTTCCAAGGTTTCTCCAGTTTTTTTCTGGGGTTTTTTCCAGGGATTTCTGGAGGGTTTTTCCCGAGGTTTTTCCGATGTTTTTCTGGTTTTTTTGGGAGGTTTTCCCCGGGATTTTTCCAGAAGTTTCCTGGTGTTTTTCCAAGTTTTTCCCCCATGATTTTCCCTGGTTTTTCCCCATGATTTTCCCAACCTTTTCCCCGTTTTTTCCCATGATTTTCCCAAACTTTTCCCCATGATTTTCCCTGTTTTTTCCCTGTTTTTTTCCCATGATTTTCCCTGATTTTCCCTGGTTTTTTCCCATGATTTTCCCAACCTTTTCCTATTTTTTTCCCCATGATTTTCCCTGTTTTTTCCCCATTTTTTCCCCTTATTTCCCCTGTTTTTCCCATGATTTTCCCTGATTTTCCCTTGATTTTCCCATGATTTTTCCCTGGTTTTCTCCCATCATTTCCCCTGGTTTTTCCCTGTTTTTTTCCCATGATTTTCCCAACCTTTTCCCTGTTTTCCCCCATGATTTTCCCTGTTTTTTGCCCGTGATTTTCCTTGTTTTTTCCCTGTTTTTTTCCCATGATTTTCCCTGGTTTTTCCCTGTTTTTTTCCCATGATTTCCCCTGTTTTTTTTCCCCATGATTTCCCCATGATTTTCCCTGTTTTTTTCCCCATGATTTTCCCTGTTTTTTTCCTCATGATTTTCCCTGTTTTTTCCTCATGATTTCCCCTGTTTTTTTCCCCATGATTTTCCCATTATTTTCCCTGGTTTTTCTTTGTTTTTCCCCCATGATTTCCCCTGTTTTTTCCCATGATTTCCCCATGATTTCCCCATGATTTTTCCCCATGATTTTTCCCCTGTTTTTCCCTGTTTTTTTCCCATGATTTCCCCATGATTTTCCCTGTTTTTTCCCCATAATTTTCCCTGTTTTTTTTCCCTGTTTTTTTCCCCATGATTTCCCCATGATTTTCCCCATTTTTCCCCATGATTTTCCCTGGTTTTTCCCCGTTTTTGCCCCATGATTTTCCCTGTTTTTTCCCCATGATTTCCCCCATGATTTTCCCTGTTTTTTCCCCATGATATTCCCATTATTTTCCCCATGATTTTCCCTGTTTTCCCCATGATTTTCCCTGTTTTTTTTCCCTGTTTTTCACCATGATTTTTCCAAGGTTTTTCCCTGATTTTTCCCCATGATTTCCCCATGATTTCCCCATGATTTTCCCCATTTTTCCCCATGATTTTCCCAGGTTTTTCCCCATGATTTTCCCTGTTTTTTTCCCATGACTTCCCCATTATTTTCCCCATGATTTCCCCATGATTTTTCCCCTGTTTTTCCCTGGTTTTTCCCCATGATTTCCCCATGATTTTCCCCGTTTTTTCCCCATAATTTTCCCTGGTTTTTTTCCCCCTGTTTTTCCCCCATGATTTCCCCATGATTTTCCTGTTTTTTTCCCTGTTTTTTCCCCTGATTTCCCCATGATTTCCCATAATTTTCCCTGTTTTTTTTTCCCCTGTTTTCCCCCATGATTTTCCCCGTTTTTCCCCATGATTTTCCTGGTTTTCCCCCATGATTTTCCCTGGTTTTTTCCCTGTTTTTCCCCCATGATTTCCCCATGATTTCCCCATTTTTCCCCATGATTTTCCCAGGTTTTTCCCCATGATTTTCCCCATTTTCCCCCATGATTTCCCCATGATTTTCCCAGGTTTTTTCCCCATGATTTTCCCTGGTTTTTTCCCCGTTTTTCCCCATGATTTTCCCCATGATTTTCCCTGTTTTTTCCCCATGATTTTCCCCATTTTCCCCCATGATTTTCCCCATGATTTTCCCAGGTTTTCCCCCATGATTTTCCCTGTTTTCCCCATGATTTCCCCATGATTTTCCCTGGTTTTTTCCCTGTTTTCCCATGATTTCCCCATGATTTTCCCTCCATGATTTCCCCCATGATTTTCCCCCATTTTCCCCATGAATTTTCCCAGGTTTTTCCCCATGATTTTCCCCATTTTTCCCCATGATTTTCCCTGTTTTTCCCCCATGATTTCCCCATGATTTTCCCCATGATTTTCCCTGTTTTTCCCCATGATTTTCCCCATTTTTCCCCATGATTTTCCTGGTTTTTCCCCGTTTTTCCCCCCATGATTTTCCCTTTTTCCCTGTTTTTTCCCCATGATTTTCCCTGTTTTTCCCCATGATTTTCCCCATTTTCCCCCATGATTTCCCCATGATTGTCCCTGTTTTTTCCCCATGATATTCCCATTATTTTCCCCATGATTTTCCCTGTTTTTCCCCATGATTTTCCCCATTTTCCCCCATGATTTCCCCATGATTTTCCCTGGTTTTTTCCCCGTTTTTTCCCCATGATTTTCCCTGTTTTTTTCCCTGTTTTTCCCCCATGATTTCCCCATGATTTTCCCTGTTTTTTTCCCTGTTTTTCCCCCATGATTTCCCCATGATTTTCCCTGGTTTTTCCCTGAATTTTCCCTGTTTTTCCCAATGATTTTCCCTGTTTTTTCCCCATGATATTCCCCATTATTTTCCCCATGATTTTCCCTGTTTTTTTCCCCATGATTTCCCCATGATTTCCCCATGATTTTCCCCATTTTTCCCCATGATTTTCCCTGTTTTTTTCCCTGTTTTTCTCCCATGATTTCCCGTTTTTTTCCCCATGATTTTCCCATGATTTTCCCAGGTTTTTTCCCTGTTTTTCCCCCATGATTTCCGTTGTTTTTTCCCTGTTTTTTCCCCATGATTTCCCCATGATTTCCCCATGATTTTCCCCTGGTTTCCCCCATGATTTCCCCTGGTTTTTCCCCATGATTTTCCCAGGTTTTTCCCCATGATTTACCCAGGTTTTTCCCTGATTTTTCCCTGGTTTTCCCCCCCCCCCAGAGCGTGCAGAGGAACGGCTCCATCTACGTCCACGTTTACTTTCACCAAGAGCGGCTTCCACCCCGACCCGCGCAGAAGAGCCTCTACCGGCGCCTGGCCACCGTGCACACCTCCAGGAGTATGGAAATCTGGGAATTCCTGGGAAATTCTGGGAATTCCCAACCATTCCCAACCTTTGGGATCCCAATCCCCCCGGGAATGGCCCCAAATCCCCCCAGAAATGGCCCCAAATCCCCTGGGAATGGGGTGTGGGATCAGCTCCAGGAGCCTCTGCTGGAGCCTGGCCACCGTGCACACCTCCAGGAGTACGGAATTCCAGGAATTCCGGGAATTTCCTGGGAATTCCAACCATTCCCAACCTTTGGGATCCCAATCCCCCCAGGAATGGCCCCAAATCCCCCAGGAATGGCCCCAAATCCCCTGGGAATGGGGTTGGGATCAGCTCCAGGAGCCTCTGCTGGAGCCTGGCCACCGTGCACACCTCCAGGAGTACGGAATTCTGGGAATTCCAGGGAAATTCTGGGAATTCCCAACCATTCCCAACCTTTGGGATCCCAATCCCCCCGGGGAATGGCCCCAAATCCCCCAGGAATGGCCCCAAAATCCCCTGGGAATGGGGTTGGGATCAGCCCAGGAGCCTCTGCTGGAGCCTGGCCACCGTGCACACCTCCAGGAGTACGGAATTTCGGGAATTTCCTGGGAATTCCCAACCATTCCCAACCTTTGGGATCCCATATCCCCCCGGAAATGGGCCCCAAATCCCCCAGGATGGCCCCAAATCGCCCTGGGGAATGGGGTTGGGATCAGCGCCAGGAGCCTCTACCGGCGCCTGGGCCACCGGTGCACACCGCCAGGTGTACGGAATTCCGGGAATGGCCGGGAATTGGCCTGGGAATTCCAACCATTCCCAACCTTTGGGATCCCAATCCCCCCGGGGGAATTGGCCCCAAATCCCCCAGAAATGGCCCCAAATTGCCCCCTGGAATGGGAAGAAGTCAATTTTCCACCCCATTTTCTCCCCTCGATTTTCCCTTTGGTTCCGCCATATTTCCCCCAATTTTTTCCTCCCTTCTTTTCCCCATTTTTTTCCCATTTTTTCCCCCATTTTTCCCATTTTTTTCCTTTTTCATTCCCATATTTTTCCCCAATTTCCCCATTTTCCCCCACTTTTTTCCCATTTCCCCCCATTTTTTTCCCATTTTTTCCTTTTTCATTCCCATTTTCCCCCATTTTTTCCCCATTTTCCCCATTTTCCCCCACTTTTTTCCCATTTGTCCCCCATTTTTTCCTTTTTCATTCCCATATTTTCCCCATTTTCCCCATTTTCCCTCATCCCTATTTTTCCCCCATTTTTCCCCAAGTTTTTTTTCCTGCATGTCCCCCCCTTTTTCCATTTTTTCCCCATTTTCCCATTTTCCCCATTTCCCCCCTTTTTTTCCCCCATTCCCCATTTCCCCCCCTATTTTTTTCCCCATTTTTCCCCAATTTTTTCCCCATTCCCCCCATTTTTCCCCAATTTTCCCCAATTTTCCCCCATTTTTTCCCCACTTTTTCCCCATTTTCCCCCCATTTTTCCCCAATTATTCCCCATTTTCCCACTTTCCCATTTCCCCCCCATTTTTCCCCCTTTTTTCCCATTTTTCCCCCTTTTTTCCTATTTTCCCCCCTATTTTTTCCCCATTTATTCCCCAATTTTTTTCCCCATTTTTCCCATTTTTTCCCATTTTCCAATTTTCCCATTTCCCCCTTTTTTCCCTCCATTTTTTCCCATTTTTTCCCCATTTCCCCCCCATTTTTCCCCCCATTTTTTCCCATTCCCCCCCTATTTTTCCCCCAATTTTTTCCCCATTTCCCCCCATTTTTCCCCCATTTTTTCCCATTTCTTCCCCCCATTTTTTCCCCCATTTCCCCCCCTATTTTTCCCCCAATTTTTTCCCCATTTTTCCTAAATTTTCCCATTTTTCCCCCATTTTTCCCAGTGATCAATAAGTACAAGCGGAGGCGGATTCCAGAAAACCAAAAATCTCCTGACGGGAGAGACCGAGGCCGACCCCGAGATGATCAAGGTGGGAGGGAACTTCTGGAACTTTCTGGGATTTTGGGGATTTTTTTGGGGGTTTTGGGGATTTTTTTGGGGGATTTTTTTGGGGGAATTTTTGGGATTTTTTTTTTTGGAATTTTTTGGGATTTTTGGGGGGATTTTTTGGGATTTTTTTTGGGATTTTTGGGACTTTTTTGGGAAATTTTTTGGGGAATTTTTGGGGTTTTTTGGGGATTTTTTGCGATTTTTTTGAGGAACTTTTGGGGTTTTTTGGGGGAATTTTGGGGATTTCTTGGGGTTTTTTTGGGGAATTTTGGGGGAATTTTTGGGATTTTTGGGGGAATTTTGGGGGGTTTTTTGGGGAATTTTTGGGATTTTTTGGAGGCAATTTTTGGGATTTTTTGGGGAATTTTTGGGATTTTTTTGGGGAATTTTTGGGGTTTATTTGGGGAATTTTTGGGATTTTTTTGGGGGGGAATTTTTGGGATTTTTTTGGGGTTTTTTTCGGGAATTTTTTGGGAATTTTTTTGGGAATTTTTGGGATTTTTTGGGGAATTTTTTGGGGTTTTTTTGGGAATTTTTGGGATTTTTTTTGGGGAATGTTAGGGATTTTTTGGGAATTTTTGGGGGTTTTTTTTGGGAATTTTGGGGATTTTTTTGGGAATTTTTTGGATTTTTTTGGGGTTTTTTTGGGGGTTTTTTTTGGGGAATTTTTGGGATTTTTTGGGGAATTTTTGGGGTTTTTTTGGGAATTTTTGGAATTTTTTTGGGG
>NC_082376.1:128973-167461 GCF_027477595.1 Haemorhous mexicanus | reverse complement strand
GGTTCCTAAACCCCCCAAAATGTTCCTAAATCCCCAAAAACCTTCCCAAAGCCCCCAAAACTGCTCCTAAATCCCCAAAACCATCCCCAAATCCCAGTTTTTCCCCAGGATCCATCACCACGATGAGCTCCAGTCCGTGGTCCCTCAACACCTTCACCTCCAATTTCCCCAAAAATGCTCCCAAACCCCCAAAACCGCTCCTAAATCCCTTAAATTGATCCCAAATTCCCCCCAGAAATGTTCCTAAATCCCCCAAAAACGTTCCCAAATTCCCCAAAACCATCCCCAAATCCCAGTTTTTCCCCAGGATCCATCACCACGATGAGCTCCTGGCCGTGGTCCCTCAACACCTTCACCTCCAATTTCCCCAAAACCGCTCCTAAATCCCCCAAATCATCTCCAAATCCCCCAAAATGTCCCTAAAGCCCCTAAAAATGTTCCTAAATCCCCCAAAAACGTTCCTAAATCCCCCAAACCATCCCCAAATCCAGTTTTTCCCCCAGGATCCATCACCACAATGAGCTCCTGTCCATGGTCCCTCAACACCTTCACCTCCAATTTCCCCCAAACCGCTCCTAAACCCCCCAAATCACCCCTAAACCCCCCAAAAGGTTCCTAAACCCCCCAAAATGTTCCTAAATCCCCAAAAACCTTCCCAAAGCCCCCAAAACTGCTCCTAAATCCCCAAAACCATCCCCAAATCCCAGTTTTTCCCCAGGATCCATCACCACGATGAGCTCCAGTCCGTGGTCCCTCAACACCTTCACCTCCAATTTCCCCAAATTGTTCCTAAACCCCCAAAACTGCTCCTAAATCCCCCAAAAGGTTCCTAAATCCCTCAAATTGATCCCAAATCCCCCAGAAATGGTTCCTAAATCCCTCAAAAACGTTCCTAAATCCCCAAACCATCCCCAAATCCCAGTTTTCCCCAGGATCCATCACCACGATGAGCCCCTGGCCGTGGTCCCTCAACACCTTCACCTCCAATTTCCCCAAAACCGCTCCCAAACCCCCCAAAATCACCTCTAAACCCCCCCAAAAATGCTCCTAAACCCCCCAAAATGTCCCTAAATCCCCCCAAATGTTCCTAAATCCCCCAAAAATGTTCCTAGATCCCCCAAAACCATCCCCAAATCCCAGTTTTTCCCCAGGATCCATGACCACGATGAGCTCCAGTCCGTGGTCCCTCAACACCTTCACCTCCAATTTCCCCCAAACTGCTCCCAAATCCCCCAAAAATGCTCCTAAATCCCCCAAATCACCTCCAAATCTACCAAAAAGGTTCCTAAATCCCTCAAAAACGTTCCCAAATCCCCCAAAACCATCCCCAAATCCCAGTTTTTCCCCAGGATCCATCACCACGATGAGCCCCAGTCCTTGGTTCCTCAACACCTTCACCTCCAATTTCCCCAAAACCGCTCCTAAACCCCCAAAACCGCTCCTAAATCCCTCAAAAATGTTCCTAAATCCCCCAAAATGTTCCCAAATCCCCCAAAAATGTTCCCAAATCCCCAAAACCATCCCCAAATCCCAGTTTTTCCCCAGGATCCATCACCACGATGAGCTCCTGGCCGTGGTCCCTCAACACCTTCACCTCCAATTTCCCCAAAATCGCTCCTAAATCCCCCAAATCACCTCCAAACCCCCCAAAATGTCCTTAAATCCCCCAAAATGTTCCTAAATCCCCCAAAATGTTCCCAAAGCCCCCAAAAATGTTCCTAAATCCCCAAAACCATCCCCAAATCCCAGTTTTTCCCAGGATCCCTCACCACGATGAGCTCCAGTCCGTGGTCCCTCAACACCTTCACCTCCAATTTCCCCCAAACCGCTCCCAAATCCCCCAAAACTGCTCCTAAACCCCCCAAAATGTCCCTAAACCCCCCAAAATGTCCCTAAACCCCCCAAAACGTCCCTAAGTCCCCTGTGCTGTGGCAGGGTTCATCACGATGACGCCCCAGCTGTTCATCAATTACAAGCTGCAGTCGGTGGCGCACCTGCCCTGGCGCATGCTCACCTACAAGGCCCTCAACACCTTCATCGACGACCTGTTCGCCTTCGTCATCAAGATGCCCATGATGTACAGGATAGGCTGCCTGAGGGATGGTAAGGGGAATTTGGGATTTTTTTTGGAATTTTTGGGACAATTTTGGGGATTTTTGGGATTTTTTTTTGAATTTTTGGGGGAATTTTGGGGGTTTTGGGAGGAATTTTGGGGTTTCCGGGTGGAATTTTGGAGATTTGAGAGGCAGTTTTGGGGGTGTCAGGAGAAATGCCCATGATGTACAGGATAGGCTGCCTGAGGGATGGTAAGGGGAATTTGGAATTTTTTTTTGGAATTTTTGGGACAATTTTGGGGATTTTTGGGATTTTTTTTGGAATTTACGGGGGATTTTGGGGGAATTTTGGGAGAATTTTGGGGTTTTTGGGGGGAATTTTGGAGATTTGAGAGGCAGTTTTGGGGTGTCAGGAGAGATGCCCATGATGTACATGATAGGCTGCCTGAGGGATGGTAAGGGGAATTTGGGGGGAATTTGGGGATTTTTGGGATTTTTTTGGGAATTTTTGGGACAATTTTGGGGTTTCCAGGTGGAATTTTGGAGATTTGAGAGGCAGTTTTGGGGTGTCAGGAGAGATGCCCATGATGTACAGGACAGGCTGCCTGAGGGATGGTACAGGGGATTTTGGGGTGAATTTGGGGATTTTTGGGATTTTTTTGGGAATTTTTGGGACAATTTTGGGGTTTTTGGGGAGAATTTTGGGGTTTCCAGGTGGAATTTTGGAGATTTGAGAGGCAGTTTTGGGGTGTCAGGAGAGATGCCCGTGATGTACAGGACAGGCTGCCTGAGGGATGGTACGGGGAATTTGGGGTGAATTTGGGGAGTTTTGGGATTTTTTTGGGAATTTTTGGGGGGAATTTTGGGGTTTTTGGGGGAATTTTGGAGTTTCCAGGTGAAATTTTGGAGATTTGAGAGGCAGTTTTGGGGTGCCAGAGGAGATCCTCTGATGTGCAGGACAGGCTGCCTGAGGGATGGTAAGGGGATTTTGGGGATTTTGGGGATTTTTTTTGGAATTTTTGGGACAATTTTGGGGGTTTTTGGGGGAATTTTGGGGTTTTTGGGGGGAATTTTGGGGTTTCCAGGTGGAATTTTGGAGATTTGAGAGGCAGTTTTGGGGTGTCAGGAGAAATGCCCATGATGTACAGGACAGGCTGCCTGAGGGATGGTAAGGGGAATTTGGGGGGAATTTGGGGAGTTTTGGGATTTTTTTTGGAATTTTTGGGACAATTTTGGGGATTTTTGGGATTTTTTTTTGAATTTTTGGGACAATTTTGGGGATTTTTGGGATTTTTTTTTGAATTTTTGGGACAATTTTGGGGTTTCCGGGTGGAATTTTGGAGATTTGAGAGGCAGTTTTGGGGTGTCAGGAGAGATGCCCATGATGTACAGGATAGGCTGCCTGAGGGATGGTAAGGGGAATTTGGGGTGAATTTTGGGATTTTTGGGATTTTTTTTGGAATTTTTGGGATTTTTTTGGGGTTTTTGGGAGGAATTTTGGGGTTTCCAGGTGGAATTTTGGAGATTTGAGAGGCAGTTTTGGGGTGTCAGGAGAGATCCTCTGATGTACAGGACAGGCTGCCTGAGGGATGGTACAGGGGATTTTGGGGTAAATTTGGGGATTTTTGGGATTTTTTTTTGAATTTTTGGGACAATTTTGGGGTTTTTGGGACAATTTTGGGGTTTCCAGGTGGAATTTTGGAGATTTGAGAGGCAATTTTGGGGTGTCAGGAGAGATGCCCATGATGTGCAGGACAGGCTGCCTGAGGGATGGTACAGGGGGTTTTGGGGGGAATTTGGGGAGTTTTGGGATTTTTTTGGGGATTTTTGGGATTTTTTTTTGGAATTTTTGGGACAATTTTTGGGGTTTTTGGGAGGAATTTTGGGGTTTCCAGGTGGAGTTTTGGAGATTTGAGAGGCAGTTTTGGGGTTCCAGAGGAGATCCTCTGATGTGCAGGACAGGCTGCCTGAGGGATGGTACAGGGGATTTTGGGGTGAATTTGGGGATTTTGGGGAATTTTGGGGATTTTGGGGGATTTTTTTTGGAATTTTAGAGGGATTTGGGGGGAATTTTGGGAGAATTTTGGGGTCTCCAGGTGGAATTTTGAGGTTGCAGAGGAGATGCCCGTGGTGAACAGGACAGGCTGCCTGAGGGATGGGATGGAGGAATTTTGGGATTTTTGGGAATTTTTTAGGAATTTTGGGAATTTTTGGAGGAATTTTGGTGGATTTTGGGGTAATTTTTGGGAGAATTTTGGGGTTTCCAGGTGGAATTTTGGAGATTTGAGTGGGAATTTTGGGGTTTCAGAAAGGGAATTTTGGAGATTTGAGGCAGAATATTGAGATTCCAAACCACCCCCAAATTTCCCCAAATAACCCCCAAAATAACCTCAAATAAACCCCAAATCTCCCCAAATTCCCCCAAATATTCCCAAATTTCCCTAAATTTCCCCAAATATTCCTGAATTTCCCTAAAACAGCCCCAAAAAATTCTCGAATTTCCCAAATTTTCCCCTGAATTTCCCCAATTTTCCCCGAATTTCCCCGAATTTTCCCAAAATGACCCCAAATATTCCCAAATTTCCCCAAAATAACCCCAAATTTCCCCGAATTTCCCCAAAATGACCCCAAATATTCCCAAATTTCCCCAATTTTCCCCCAATTCCTCCAATTTTTCCCTGAATTTCCCAAAATATTCCCAAATTTCCCCAAAATAACCCCAAATAAAACCCAAATTTTCCCATTTTTCCCTGAATTTCCCCAAAATAACCCCAAATCAACCCGAATTTCTCCAAAATGACCCAAAATCTCCCCAATTTTTCCCCGAATTTCCCCAAATTTCCCCCAAATAACCCCAAATTTCCCCGAATTTCCCGAAAATGACCCCAAATCTCCCCAAATTTCCCCAATTTTTCCCCAAACTTCCCCGAATTCCCCCCAAAATCTTCCCGAATCTCCCCAAAATGATCCCAAATTCCCCGAATTTCCCCAAATCTCCCCAAATTCCCTCAAATCTCCCCTAATTCCCCCCAAATGACCCCAAATCTCCCCGAATTTCCCCCAAATTCCCCCAAATCTCCCCGAATTTCCCCCAAATCTCCCCAATTTCCCCCAAATCTCCCCGAATTTCCCCCAAATTCCCCCAAATCTCCCCGAAATCTCCCCGAATTTCCCCAAATCTCCCCAATTTTCCCCCAAATCTCCCCGAATTCCCCCCAATTCTCCCCAATTTTTCCCCGAATTTCCCCCAAATCTCCCCAAATTCCCCCCAATTCTCCCCAATTTTTCCCCGAATTTCCCCCAAATCTCCCCTAATTCCCCCCAAATGACCCCAAATCTCCCCGGATTTCCCCCAAAACTCCCCAAATCTCCCCGAATTCCCCCAAAATCTCCCCGAATTTCCCCAAATCTCCCCAATTTTCCCCCGAATTTCCCCCAAATCTCCCCTAATTCCCCCAAATGACCCCAAATCTCCCCAATTTTTTCCCCCAAATTCCCCCAAATCTCCCCGAATTTCCCCCAAATCTCCCCGAATTTCCCCAAATTCCCCCAAATCTCCCCGAATTTCCCCAAATTCCCCCAAATCTCCCCGAATTCCCCTGAAATCTCCCCGAATTTCCCCAAATCTCCCCGAATTCCCCCCAATTCTCCCCAATTTTTCCCCGAATTTCCCCCAAATCTCCCCAAATCTCCCCGAATTTCCCCAAATTCCCCCAAATCTCCCCGAATTTCCCCCAAGTCTCCCCAAATCTCCCCAAAATTCCCCCAAATGACCCCAAATCTCCCCGAATTTCCCCCAAATTCCCCCAAATCTCCCCGAATTTCCCCCAAATCTCCCCAAATTCCCTCAAATCTCCCCGAATTTCCCCGCAAATTCCCCCAAATCTCCCCTAATTCCCCCCAAATGACCCCAAATCTCCCCGAATTTCCCCAAAATAACCCCAAATAATTCCCGAATTTCCCCCATATCTCCCCAAATCTCCCCGAATTTCCCCCAAATTCCCCCAAATCTCCCCGAATTCACCCCAAATCTCCCCAATTTCCCCCAAATCTCCCCGAATTTCCCCCAAATTCCCCCAAATCTCCCCGAAATCTCCCCGAATTTCCCCAAATCTCCCCAATTTTCCCCCAAATCTCCCCGAATTCCCCCCAATTCTCCCCAATTTTTCCCCGAATCTCCCCAAATTCCCCCAAATCTCCCCGAATTTCCCCCAAATCGCCCCCCAATCTCCCCAAATCTCCCCAAATTCCCCCAAATCTCCTCGAATCTCCCCGAATTTCCCCCAAAATTACCCCAAATCTCCCCGAATTTCCCCAAATCTCCCCGAATTTCCCCCAAATGACCCCAAATCTCCCCGAATTTCCCCAAAATAACCCCAAATAATTCCCGAATTCCCCCATATCTCCCCAAATCTCCCCGAATTTCCCCCAAATTCCCCCAAATCTCCCCGAATTTCCCCAATTTTTCCTCGAAATTCCCACAAATTTTCCCCGAATTTCCCCCAAATCTCCCCGGATTACCCCAAATCTCCCCGAATTTCCCCAAATTCCCCCGAATTCCCCCCAAATCTCCCCGAATCTCCCCCAAATCTCCTCGAATCTCCCCAAATCTCCCCAAAATTCCCCCAAATTCCCCCAAATCTCCCCAAATTCCCCCAAATCTCCCCGAATCTCCCCCCAAATCTCCCCGAATCTCCCCCCCAAACGACCCCGAATTCCCGGAATTTCCCCCCAATTTTCCAGACGTGGTGTTTTTCATCTACCTGTACCAGCGCTGGATTTACCGCGTGGACCCCACGCGCGTCAACGAATTCGGCGGCACCGGCGAAGCCCCCGCGCCCCCCCCGGGCTGCCCCTCCCCCACAGCGCTGCCCCCCGCCCCTCCCCCAGCCCCCCCCAAACCCCCCCAGGACAAGAAGGAGGATTAAAGCCCCTCCCCCCCCCCCACACACACCCGCGCGGGTTCCAGAACTTTCCCCCGATTTGGGGGGGGGGAGGGGGGCGGTGGGGGCGGGGCCCCTCCCGCTGCTCCCGCGTTCCCATTGGCCAGCCGGGATTTTGGGAAGGGGGAGGGGAGGGGAGGGTGGGGGAGGGGTTAGGGGTGGGGGGGGGGTTGTCACCTCCTCCCCTCCCCCCCCCCCTCTGGCGGTGTCCGGTGTCACCTCCCGGTGTTGTCGCGTCCCTGTCGTGCTCCATCCATCCCATCCGTGTCCGCTGTGGTAGGAAAAGTGTCCGCGGAGCCATAAAGAGCTGATCTCACCCCAAAAATAGCCCGAATTTTGGTTTCTTGGGGGGGGGGTCCCGTTTTTGGGGGGACTTATTCCTATTTTTGGGGGAATTATTCTCATTTTTGGGAGGATTATTCCCATTTTGGGGGGATTATTCTCATTTTTTGAGGAATTATTCTCATTTTTGGGAGGATTATTCTCATTTTTGGGGAATTATTCCCATTTTGGGGAATTATTCCCATTTTTGGGAGGATTATTCTCATTTTTGGGGAATTATTCCCATTTTTGGGAGGATTATTCCCATTTTTGGGAGGATTATTCATATTTTTGGGGGGATTATTCTCATTTTTTTTGGGGATTATTCCCATTTTTGGGAGGATTATTCTCATTTTGGGGGGATTCTTCTCATTTTTTTGGGAGAATTATTCTCATTTTGGGAGGATTATTCCCATTTTTGGGGAATTATTCCCATTTTTGGGAGGTTTTCCCATTTTTGGGAGGATTATTCTCATTTTGGGGGGATTATTCCCATTTTGGGGGGTATTATTCCCTTTTTTGGGAGGTTTTCCCATTTTTGGGGAATTGTTCCCATTTTTGGGAGGATTATTCATATTTTTGGGGGGACTTTTCCCATTTTTGGGGGATTAGTCCCAATTTTGGGGGATTATTCTCATTTTTGGGGGGTTAGTCCCATTTTTGGGGGAATTACTCCCATTTTTGGGGGATTATTCTCATTTTTGGGGCGGATTATTCCCATTTTTGGGGAGATTTTTACCACTTTTGGGGAATTTTTCCCATTTTTGGGGGGATTATTCCCGGTAATTTTGGGGGGGGTCCCGGGGGTCTCTCCGTGCCCCCCTCCCCCTCCTCCCGCCAGTCACGTGTCTCGAGCAGCGGCCCCGCCCCCTCACGTGTCCCAGCACCGGCCCCGCGGCCGCACGTGGCCCGCGGAGGGCACGTGACCTGGAACGGGCGATCCCATTGGTCGATGGAGCTGTCTGTCAAACCTAAGGGGCGGGATGTGGGTGGGGCTTGGGGAGGCCGCGATTTGCCTCCGCTCCCGGTACCGGGAACGGCACCGGGACCCCCGAACTGGACGGGGACCGGAACCGGGAGCACCGAACGGGACCGGGACCGGAACCCCCTGACCGGGACCGGAACCGGGACCGGGACCGGGACCCCCGAACGGGACCGGGATCGGCATCCTCGAACGGGACCGGGACCTCCTGACCGGGACCGGGATCCCCGAACGGGACCGGGATCGGCATCCTCGAACGGGACCGGGACCCCCTGGCCGGGACCGGAACCGGGACCGGGACCCCCGAACGGGACCGGGATCGGCATCCTCGAACGGGACCGGGACCCCCTGGCCGGGATCGGGATCCCCGACCGGGACTGGGACCGGAACCGGGACCCCCTGACCGGGACCGGGATTGGGACCCCCTAACCGGGACCGGGATTGGGACCTCCGAACGGAACCGGGACCGGAACCCCCTGACCGGGACCGGGATTGGGACCCCTGAACGGGACCGGACCGGGATTCACTGACTGAGACCGGCACCGGCACCGGCGATCCACGGATCCGAGCCCCTGACCGGGACCGGGACCAGGACCGGGACCGGGACCGAGACCGGGACCGGGACCGGATCTTCCTGACCCGGACCGCAGCCTCTGGATCAGAACCCCCTGACCGGGACCAGCCCTTCCCTGCCCGGCACCGGAGCCCCCGGGCGGGGACCGAGAGCGGAGTCCCGGGGCGGGACCCTCCGGCCGGTACCGGTAGCGGAGCCCCTGGGACTCCCTGACCGGTACCGGTACCGGACCGGGCCCGACCGCAGCGGTACCGGAGCCAGGCAGGTATGGGGTGGGGGACAGGGGGGATTTGGGGACAAGCGACATTTGGGGAGCACAGGGGACATCGGGAGGGGGGGGTCCACGCCCCCGCTCGCTGTCCCCGTCGCCAGCCCCGCTGTCACCGGGCCACCCCCCCCAGGGTCCCCGTGTCCCCGATGCCGGACGAGCCGGGGGTGGCCCCGGTGTCCCCCCTGTCCCCGCCGCCCCCGGGGACCCCCCGGAAAGGGGCGCGGCCCCCCCCCGGGCAGCGACTCCGAGCACGACTCGGGATTCTCCGGTAGGCGGGAGCGAGGCCCGGCCCGGGGGTTCCGGTCCCGGGGGTCCCGGTCCCGGGGGTTCCTTCCGTCCCTGGTCCTGGTCCCGGGGTCCCGTGCCGGCGGTCCTGTCCCTTGTCCCGGTTCCGGTCCTGGGGATCCGGGTCCCGGTCCCGGGATCCCGTCCCGGGGGTCCCGTCCCTGGTCCCGGGGTCCCGTCACTCGTCCCGGTCCTCGGGTCCCGGTCCTGGGGGTCCTGTCCATTGTCCCGGTTCCTTGTCCCGAGGGTTCCGGTGTCCCGGTCCCGGGGGTCTCGTCCAATATCCCGCTCCGGGATCCCGTCCCGGGGGTCCGGGACACGGTCCTGGGGTCTTGTCCCTTGTCTCGGTCCCTTGTCGCGATCCCGGAGTCCCGTTCCTCATCCCGGTGGTCCCGGTCCCGGGGATCCGGTCCTTTGTCCCGGGGTTCCGTTCCTCATCCCGGGGGTTCCGTCCCTTGTCCCGGTCCCGGGGTTCCATCCATCGTCCCGGTCCCTTGTCCCGGTCCCGGGGTTCCATCCATCGTCCCGGTCCCTTGTCCCGGTCCCGGGGTTCCATCCATCGTCCCGGTCCCTTGTCCCGGTCCCGGGGATCCATCCATCGTCCCGGTCCCTTGTCCCGGTCCCGGGGTTCCATCTATCGTCCCGGTCCCTTGTCCCGGTCCCGAGGTTCCCGTCCTTCATCCCCGGGGTCCCGTCCCTCGTCCCGGACTCATTCCCTCCCCGGCAGATTCCGGTTCCGAACACCTGGGCAGGTGCGAGGGGACGGACCCGGAGGGGCCGACCGGGCCCGACCGCGCCCACCGGGAACCCACCTGCCTCGGCCACGCCCCCCCGGGGCAGCAGGTAACCGGGATCGGTACCGGGATGAATCAAATCCCGATGGTTCCGGTACCGGGCTGTCCCAAACCCCCTGATTCCGGTACCGGGCTGTCCCAAACCCCGTGGTTCCGGTACCGGGATAGTCTGGATCCCGTGATTCCGGTACCGGGCTGTTCTGGATCCGTGAGGATCTGGTACCGGGCTGTTCCAAATCCCAAACCCCAATGATTCCGGTACCGGGCTGTCCCAAACCCCGTGGTTCCGGTACCGGGCTGCTCCGTGCCTCTGTCCCCGGTCCCTTTTGTCCCCTCCTGACCCTCCCGTGTCCCTCCCGCAGCCCCCGGGAGCCGCTCGGGACCCGCGGCCCCTCCTGCTCCTGCTGCGCCCCCCGCCCGCCGCCGTGCCCGGTCCGGACGGGACTCCCCGGTGCCCTCCGGTGCCACCGGCTGTCCCCGCGGAGCTGTCGCCGTGTCCCCGGAGCTCCCCGCCGCTCCGCTCTCCGCCTGTCGCCGTGCCCGGTCCGGACAGGACCCGGCGGTGCCCTCCGGTGCCACCGGGTGTCCCCGCGGAGCTGTCGCCGTGTCCCCGGAGCTCCCCACCTCTCCGCTCTCCGCCTGTCGCCGTGCCCGGTCCGGACGGGACCCGGCGGTGCCCTCCGGTGCCACCGGGTGTCCCCGCGGAGCTGTCGCCGTGTCCCCGCGGGGCGCTGCTGGCGGCGCTGGCTCTGCGCACCGGGGCCCTGCTCCGCCACAACCGGCGCACGCAGGGCGACATCGCGACACTGCGGCGACACACGCGGCTGCTGGCCCGGGCCACCCGCGACCCCCGCGTGTGGCCCCGCCTGTGTCACCTGCTGGGCCACCCCGCGGGAGCCCCCGGGAGTCACCGGGAGCCGCCGGGGGGGGGTGGGGAATAAAGGGGTGGCACCGAGGTGGCTCTGAGTGTTCGGTGGCGTTTGGGGACATCCCTGGCTCCTTGTCCCCTACCCCTGGTGGCCCTTGGGGTCCCCCCGGTGTCCCCGGGGTCGCTCTCGCTGCCGCATCCCTGACCGGGGAGGTCACGGGGGGAGTTTGGGACCCCCGGGCTGTCATTGTCACACAGGGGGGCGTGGTCTTTCATCCATAGCCACGCCCACCGGCGCGCGGCGGGCCCGCCCTTTCCTATTGGGGGGAATTGTTTGATTGGCAGTGCAGCGGTCCAATCGTGAGGGAGAGAGTCGGTCACGCCCCTTCCGCGGTACCGGAGCGCGCGCGGAGGCTCCGGAACGCCAGAACCGAACCCGGGACCCTAAAACCGAACCCGGGACCTCGATAACGAACCCGGGATCCCACGGAACCTTCCCCGGGATCCCAGAACCGGCCCCAGGACCCCCGGGACGCCCCGGAACCGACCCCGGCATCCCCGAACCGGCCCCGGGATTCCGGAACCGACCCCGGGACCCCCGAACCGTCCCCAGACCCCCCCGCGCCTCGCCATGGACCCGGACCCGGACCCAGACCCGAATCCCGGAGCCAACACCGAGCCGGCACCGGGAGCGGGGGGGAAGCGGCGGCGGTTCACGGTTCGGCAGGAGGGTCCCGACGAAGCCCCGGTACCGGCGGTGGCGGGAGGGGAACCGGGGACCGGGAACGGGGAACCGGGGGTGGTGACCGGGAACGGGACCGGGGACCGAACGGGGGACCGGGAAAGGTCGTGGGGGTGGCCCCGGTGTCCCCGCGGGTGACCGGAGGTGTCCCGGTGTCACCGGAGCTGTTCCGGTGTCCTCCTGGGTGACCGGAGCTGTCCCGGTGCCCCCGCGGGTGACCGGAGGTGTCCCGGTGTCACCGGAGCTGTCCCGGTGTCCCCGCGGGTGACCGGAGGTGTCCCGGTGTCACCGGAGCTGTCCCGATGTCCCCGCCAGGTCCCGTCGCTGTTCAGAGCCTCGGCCGCGCCCCCTCCGGTGCCGGTGCCGGTGCCGGTTCCGAGTTCTTACGCTGAGTTCGTGGTGAGGGGCTCGGGGGGAACCGGGAAGGACCGGGAGCAGAACCGGGACCGGGAGCAGAACCGGGACCGGGAGCAGAACCGGAACCAGAACCGGGATCAGGACCAGAACCGGAACCGGGATCCCGGACCCACCGGAACCGCCCCCTCGGGACCCCTCCCGGGACCTCCGGGACCCCTCGCGACCGCCGGGGACCGGGACCGGGATCAGAACCGGGACCAGGAGCAGAACCGGGATCAGAACCGGGATCAGGACCGGAACCGGGACCAGAACCGGGATCCCGGACCCACCGGAACCGCCCCCTCGGGACCCCTCCCGGGACCTCCGGGACCCCTCGCGATCGCCGGGGACCGGGACCAGGACCAGAACCGGGACCGGGACCAGAACCGGGACCAGAACCAGGAGCAGCCCCGGGAGGCGCCGGCCCTGCCCGTGCTCAAACCGGGCACCAAGAGCAGCAGCATCATCGTCAGCCCGCGCCAGGTGGGCGGGGCCATGTCGCGACATGGGCGGGAGCTGTCCCTCCATATCACAGGGGGGCGGGGCCATGTCGCGACGTGGGCGGGGGCTGTCCCTCCACATCACAGGTGGGCGGGGCCATGTCGCGACATGGGCGGGGGCTGTCCCTCCATATCACAAGGGGGCGGGGCCATGTCGCGACATGGGCGGGGCTGTCCCTCCGTATCACAGGGGGCGGGGCCATGTCGCGACATGGGCGGGGGCTGTCCCTCCACATCTCAGGTGGGCGGGGCCATGTCGCGACATGGGCGGGGGCTGTCCCTCCACATCACAGGGGGCGGGGCCATGTCGCGACATGGGCGGGGGCTGTCCCTCCATATCACAGGGGGCGGGGCCATGTCGCGACATGGGCGGGGGCTGTCCCTGATCCGGTGGGGCCGGGCTCATGTCGTGACATTGAGGGGGGGGTGTGTCCTGATCCCGATATCGCGGGTTGGGCACTCATGTCGCGACATGGGCGGGGTCTGTGCCTGGGCTGGAGCTCGTGTCGCGACACGTGGGGTGTGTCCCGGAGCTCATGTCACGATATGGGGGGCGTGTCCCTGGGCTCGGGGGCGTGTCCGCAGGCTCATGTCGCGACCCGGGGGGCTCATGTCGCGACCCGGGGGGCTCATGTCGCGACACGGGGGGCTCATGTCGCGACCCGGGGGGCTCATGTCGCGACCCGGGGGGCTCATGTCGCGACACGGGGGGCTCATGTCGCGACACGGGGGGCTCATGTCGCGACACGCCCCCTCCCCAGCGCGGCAATCCCGTGCTGCGCTTCATCCGCAATGTCCCCTGGGAGTTCGGGGACGTCGGCCCCGACTTCGTCCTGGGCACCTCCAGCTGCGCCCTCTTCCTCAGGTGAGACCCCCAGGTGTGCCCAGGTGTCCCCAGGTGTCCCTCAGGGTCCCCAGGTGTGCCCAGGTGCGCCCAGGTGTCCCCTCGGTGTCCCCAGGATGTCCCCAGGTGTGCCCAGGTGTCCCCAGGTGTATCCCTAGGTGTCCCTCAGTGTCCCCAGGATGTCCCAGGTGTGCCCAGGTGTCCCCAGGTGTGCCCAGGTGTATCCCTCAGGGTCCCCAGGATGTCCCCAGGTGTCCCCTTGGTGTCCCCAGGTGTGCCCAGGTGTCCCCTCAGTGTCCCCAGGTGTATCCCTAGGTGTCCCCAGGTGTCCCCTCAGTGTCCCCAGGATGTCCCCAGCTGTCCCCAGGTGTGCCCAGGTGTCCCCTCAGTGTCCCCAGGTGTCCCCTCAGCATCCCCAGGATGTCCCCAGGTGTCCCCTTGGTGTGCCCAGGTGTCCCCAGGTGTGCCCAGGTGTATCCCCAGGTGTCCCTCAGGGTCCCCAGGATGTCCCCAGGCGTCCCCTCAGGGTCCCCAGGATGTCCCCAGGTGTCCCCTCAGTGTCCCCAGGTGTGCCCTCAGTGTTCCCAGGATATTCCCAGCTGTCCCCAGGATGTCCCCAGGTGTCCCCTCCGTGTCCCCAGGTGTCCCCTGAGTGTCCCCACCTGTCCCAGCCTCAGGTACCACCACCTGCACCCCGAGTACATCCACGAGCGGCTGCGGGCGCTGGGGCGGAGCTTCGGCCTCCAGGTGCTGCTGCTGCAGGTGGACGTGGTGAGGTGGCCCTGGCACTGTCACCTTGTCACCTTGTCACTGTCACCTACGCACTGTCATTGTCATTGTCACTGTCACCATCATTGTCACCTTGTCACTGTCACTGTGTCCATCCCTGTCCCCTCCCTGTCCCCTCCAGGTGCTGCTGCTGCAGGTGGACGTGGTGAGGTGGCCCTGGCACTGTCACTGTCACCTTGTCACTGTCACCTTGTCACTGTCTCTCCTCCGCTGTCCATGTCCCTTCTGTCCCCTCACCTGTCCCTGTCCCCGTCTCACCTGTCCCTGTCTCACCTGTCCCCGTCTCACCTGTCCCTGTCCCCTTACCTGTCCCTGTCCCCGTCTCACCTGTCCCTGTCTCACCTGTCCCTGTCTCCTCTGTCCCCATCTCACCTGTCCCCATCTCACCTGTCCCCATCTCACCTGTCCCCGTCTCACCTGTCCCTGTCCCCATCTCACCTGTCCCCATCTCACCTGTCCCTGTCCCCGTCTCACCTGTCCCCATCTCACCTGTCCCTGTCTCACCTGTCCCTGTCCCCATCTCACCTGTCCCCATCTCATCTGTCCCCATCTCACCTGTCCCTGTCCCCGTCTCACCTGTCCCTGTCCCCATCTCACCTGTCCCCATCTCATCTGTCCCCATCTCACCTGTCCCTGTCTCACCTGTCCCCGTCTCACCTGTCCCCTTCTCACCTGTCCCCGTCTCACCTGTCCCCGTCTCACCTGTCCCCATGTCCCCATCTCACCTGTCCCCGTGTCCCCGTCTCACCTGTCCCCGTCTCACCTGTCCCCGTCTCACCTGTCCCCATGTCCCCATCTCACCTGTCCCCGTGTCCCCGTCTCACCTGTCCCCATCTCACCTGTCCCCATCTCACCTGTCCCCGTCTCACCTGTCCCCGTCTCACCTGTCCCCATCTCACCTGTCCCCATCTCACCTGTCCCCGTGTCCCCACAGCGTGACCCCCACCAGTCCCTCAAGGACCTGGCCAAGGTTTGTCTGCTCACGGACTGCACCCTGCTGCTGGCCTGGAGGTACGGCTGTCCCCGGTGTCACCGGTGTCCCCAAATGTCCCCAATGTCCCCAGTGTTACCAGTGCCCCCAGTGTCACCAGTGTCCCCAGTGTCCCCAGTGCCACCAGTGCCCCCAAATGTCCCCAAATGTCCCCAGTGTCCCCAAATGTCCTCACTGTCCCCAATCCCCTGAGTCCCCAATCCCCCCAATGTCCCCAAATGTCCCCAATCCCCCAACATGCTCAGTGTCCCCAAGTGTCCCCAATGTCCCCAGTACCCCCAGTGTCCCCAATCCTCCCAAATGTCCCCAATGCCCCAAATTTCCCCATGTCCCCAATGTCCCCAATGTCCCCAAGTATCCCCAATCCCCCTCAGTGTCCCCATGTCCCCAATTCCCCCCAGTGTCCCCATGTCCCCAATCCCCCCAGTGTCCCCAAGTGTCCCCAAAGTCCCCAACATCCCCAATCCCCCCAATCCGCCCAATGTCCCCAATGTCCCCAACCCCCCCAATGTCCCCAATCCCCTCAATGTCCCCAATCCCCCCAATGTCCCCAGTGTCCCCAATGTCCCCAGTCCGCCCAATGTCCCCGATGTCCCCAATGTCCCCAACCCCCCCAAGTGTCCCCAACCCCCCCAGTGTCCCCAATGTCACCAGTCCCCCCAGTGTCCCCAACCCCCCCAGTGTCCCAATGTCCCCAATCCCCCCAATGTCCCAAATCCCCCCAATGTCCTCATGTCCCCAATCCCCCAAGTGTCCCCAACCCCCCCAGTGTCCCCAACCCCCCCAGTGTCCCAATGTCCCCAATCCCCCCAATGTCCCCAATTCCCCCAATGTCCCCAACATCCCCAATCCCCCCAATGTCCTCATGTCCCCAATCCCCCAAGTGTCCCCAACCCCCCCCAGTGTCCCCAACCCCCCCAGTGTCCCAATGTCCCCAACCCCCCCAGTGTCCCAATGTCCCCAACCCCCCCCAACATCCCCAATCCCCCCAATGTCCTCATGTCCCCAATCCCCCCAGTGTCCCCAACCCCCCCAGTGTCCCAATGTCCCCAATCCCCTCAATGTCCCCAATTCCCCCAATGTCCCCAATTCCCCCAATGTCCCCAATTCCCCCAATGTCCCCAACATCCCCAATCCCCCCAATGTCCCCAATCCCCCAAGTGTCCCCAACCCCCCCAGTGTCCCCAACCCCCCCAGTGTCCCAATGTCCCCAACCCCCCCCAACATCCTCAATCCCCCCGATGTCCCCAATGTCCCCAATCCCCCAAGTGTCCCCACCCCCCCCAGTGTCCCCACCCCCCCCAGTGTCCCCAGTGTCCCCACTGTCCCCACGGCAGCGCGGAGGAGGCCGGCCGTTACCTGGAGACCTTCAAGTCCTACGAGCAGAAGCCGCCGGACCTGCTGAAGGAGCGCGTGGAGCAGGACTTCCTGTCCCGGGTCCGTGTCCCCAAGTGTCCCCAAGTGTCCCCAAACGTCCCCAAAAGCGTCCCCAGGTGTCCCCTGACCGATGCCACCCCCCCAGGTGACAGACTGCCTGACCAGCGTCAAATCCGTCAACAGGACGGACGCCCTGAGCCTGCTGGGGACCTTCGGGGTGAGTGGTGGCACTTGGGGACATCGGGGGCGCCTGCCACCCCCCCCAGCCTGGGTCACCCTCCCCACGGGTTTGTCACCTCGGTGTCCCCTCCCCGCAGTCGCTGGCGGCCGTGGCGGGGGCGTCCCGGGAGGATCTGTCCCTCTGTCCTGGCGTGGGACCCCAGAAGGTGAGGGACATTTGGGGACATTGGGGACATTGGGGGGATTGGGGACACTGGGGACACTGGGGGGATTGAGGACATTGGGGAGATTGGGGGGATTGGGGGGATTGGGGACATTTGGGACATTTGGGACATTTGGGGGATTGGGGACACTGGGGACATTGGGGACACTGGGGACACTGGGGACACTTGGGGACAGTGGGGACATTGGGGACACTGAGTGTCCTCCTGTCCCTCTGTCCTGGTGTGGGACCCCAGAAGGTGAGGGACAGAAAGGGACAGGTCTGGGCACATTGGGGACATTGGGGGGATTGGGGACATTGGGGACACTGGGGACATTGGGGGGACTGGGGACATTGGGGGGATTGGGGACACTGGGGACATTGGAGGCTTTGGGGACACTGGGGACACTGAGGGGACTGGGGGCACTGAGGACATTGGGGACACTGGGGACATTGGTGACACTGGAGACATTGGGGACATTGGGGACACTGGGGACATTGGGGGGATTGGGGACACTGGGGACATTGGGGACATTGGGGACACTTGGGGACATTGGGGGGATTGGGGACCTTGGAGGCTTTGGGGACACTGGGGACACTGGAGGCACTGGGGACATTGGGGACACTGGGGACACTGGGGACATTTGGGGACATTGGGGACACTAGGGACATTGGGGACACTGGGGACACTTGGGGACACTGGGTGTCCCTGTGTCCCCAACCAGGCCAAGCGTCTCTTCGATGTCCTGCACGAGCCTTTCGTCAAGACGCCGCCATGAGCCCCAAAATCCTCCAAAATCACCCCAAAAACGCCACAAAATCCCCACCAAAAAAACCCCAAAATTCCAAACATTCCCCCAAAAATCCCCAAAGCCCCAAAAACGCCTCCGAAATCCCCCCAAAAATCCCCAAAAAATCCCAAAATCCCCCCAAAAATCCCCCAAAATCCCCTAAAAAAATCTCACAAAAATCCCCACCAAAAAAATCCCCAAAATCTCCCCGAAATTCCCCAAAAAATAAAAAAAATTCCTAAAAATCCCAAAAAATCCCAAAATCCCCCAAAACAATCTCCCAAAAATATCCCCCGAAGTCCCAAAAAAATCCCCCAAAATCCCCTAAAAAAAAATCACAAAAATCCCCCAAAAATCCCCACCAAAAAAATCCCCAAAATCTCCCCGAAATTCCCCAAAAAATAAAAAAAAATCCCTAAAAATCCCCAAAAATCCCAAAATCCCCCAAAACAATCTCCCAAAAAATCCCCCAAAATCCCTCAAAACCCCAAAAAAATCCCCCAAATCCCCTAAAAAAATCTCACAAAAATCCCCCAAAAATCCCCACCAAAAAATCCCCAAAAAATAAAAAAATTCCCCAGAAATCCCAAAATTCCCCAAAACAATCTCCCAAAAATATCCCCCCAAATCCCTCAAAACCCTAAAAAAATCCCCCAAAATCCTCTAAAAAAAATCTCACAAAAATCCCCCAAAAATCCCCACAAAAAAATCCCCAAAATTCCCCAAAAAATAAAATAATTTCCCTAAAAATCCCAAAATCCCCCAAAACAATCTCCCAAAAATATCCCCCAAACCCCCAAAAAATCCCCCAAAATCCTCTAAAAAAATCTCACAAAAATCCCCCCAAAAAAATCCCCAAAATCTCCCCGAAATTCCCCAAAAATAAAAAAAATCCCTAAAAATCCCAAAAAATCCCCAAAAATCCCAAAATCCCCCAAAACAATCTCCCAAAAATATCCCCCAAAACCCCAAAAAATCCCCCAAAATCCCCTAAAAAAATCTCACAAAAATCCCCCCAAAATCCCCACAAAAAAAATCCCCAAAATCTCCCTGAAATTCCCCAAAAATAAAAAAAATTCCCTAAAAATCCCCCCAAAAAATCCCAAAATCCCCCAAAACAATCTCCCAAAAATATCCCCCGAAATCCCAAAAGAATCCCCCAAAATCCCCTAAAAAAATCTCACAAAAATCCCCACCAAAAAAAAATCCCCAAAATCTCCCCGAAATTCCCCAAAAAATAAAAAAAAATCCCCCAAAAATAAAAAAAATTCCCCAAAAAATCCCAAAATCCCCCAAAACAATCTCCCAAAAATATCCCCCCAAAATCCCTCAAAACCCCCAAAAAAATCCCCCAAAATCCCCTAAAAAAAATCCCCCAAAAATCCCCACAAAAAAAATCCCCAAAATCTCCCCGAAATTCCCCAAAAAATAAAAAAAAATCCCCAAAAATCCCAAAAAATTCCCCCAAAATCGCCCAAAAGCTCTCCCAAAAATCTCCCAAAAATATCCCCCCAAATCCCTCAAAACCCCAAAAAATCCCCCAAAATCCCCTAAAAAAATATCACAAAAATCCCCACCAAAAAAATCCCCAAAATCTCCCCGAAATTCCCTAAAAAATAAAAAAAATTCCCTAAAAATAAAAAAAATTCCCCAAAAAATCCCAAAATCCCCCAAAACAATCTCCCAAAAATATCCCCCGAAATCCCAAAAAAATCCCCCAAAATCCTCTAAAAAAATCTCACAAAAATCGCCCAAAATTCCCCACAAAAAAAATCCCCAAAATCTCCCCGAAATTCCCCAAAAAATAAAAAAAATCCCAAAAAATCCCCAAAAATTCCCCCAAATTCTCCTTTTTGATGGTAATAAAGGACATTTAATGGTGGCCCAGGTGACAAAAGTGACAAAGTGCCACCGCCGGGCTCACTCCTGCCCCTCCTCCCTCTTCTGCTTCTTCCTCTTCTTCCTCCTCTTGGGCTCCTCGGGGGCCGCCCGGGGGGGTCCCGGCCCCTCTGTCCCCTCTGTCCCCTCCCTGGGTGGCACTGTCCCCTCGGCTGTGGCCGTGTCCCCAAGTGCCACCCTCGGTGTCCCCTCCCCCGGGCCGGGGGTGGCCCCGAAGCTGCGGGTGATGCTCAGGGACCCCCGCAGGGGGGGGGCGCAGCCCAGGGACCCCCCTGGGGACAGCGGGGACAGCAGCAGGGGACAGTCCCCTCCCCCGGCCGGGCCACCCCGCAGCACGTAGAGCTCGGTGGCCTCGGTGTCGTTGTCACCGTCGGTGGTGGCACCTGGGGCGGGGCGGAGCCGCTCGAGGCCGGTCAGGGGCACCGGGCAGCCCTCGAGGCTGGGGGGACACGGGGACAGTGACAAAGGGACACGCCCGGTGGCACTGTCACCCCCACAGTGGCATTGTCACCCCCCCACAGTGGCATTGTCACCCTGACAGTGACAAAGGGACACGCCCGGTGGCACTGTCACCCCCACAGTGGCATTGTCACCCCCCCCACAGTGGCATTGTCACCCTGACAGTGACAAAGGGACACGCCCGGTGGCATTGTCACCCCCCCACAGTGGCATTGTCACCCTCCCATTGGCATTGTCACCCCCCCACAGTGGCATTGTCACCCTGACAGTGGCACCAGTGACAGTGACAAAGGGACATCCCCGGTGGCACTGTCACCCCCACAGTGGCATTGTCACCCTCCCATTGGCATTGTCACCCTCCCATTGGCATTGTCACCCTGACAGTGGCACCAGTGACAGTGACAAAGGGACACCCCCGGTGGCATTGTCACCCCCCCACAGTGGCATTGTCACCCCCCCATAGTGGCATTGTCACCCTGACAGTGACAAAGGGACAGCCCCGGTGGCATTGTCACCCCCACCATAGTGGCATTGTCACCCCCCCCACAGTGGCATTGGCACCCTGACAGTGACAAAGGGACAGCCCCGGTGGCACTGTCACCCCCACAGTGGCATTGTCACCCTGACAGTGACAAAGGGACAGCCCCGGTGGCACTGTCACCCTCCCATTGGCATTGTCACCCTCCCATTGGCATTGTCACCCTGATAGTGGCACCAGTGACAGTGACAAAGGGACACCCCCGGTGGCATTGTCACCCCCCCCACAGTGGCATTGTCACCCTGACAGTGACAAAGGGACAGCCCCGGTGGCACTGTCACCCTCCCATTGGCACTGTCACCCTCCCATTGGCATTGTCACCCTGATAGTGGCACCAGTGACAGTGACAAAGGGACACCCCCGGTGGCACTGTCACCCCCCCACAGTGGCATTGTCACCCTGACAGTGACAAAGGGACATCCCCAGTGGCACTGTCACCCCCACAGTGGCATTGTCACCCCCCCACAGTGGCATTGTCACCCTGACAGTGACAAAGGGACATGTCCGATGGCATTGTCACCCCCCCATTGGCATTGTCACCCTGACAGTGGCACTGTCACCCCCCCACAGTGGCATTGTCACCCTGACAGTGACAAAGGGACAGCCCCGGTGGCACTGTCACCCCCACCATAGTGGCATTGTCACCCCCACAGTGTCACTGCCACCCCCCCAGTGTCACTGTCACCTCCATCCCAGAGTCACTGCCATCCCCAGTGTCACTGCCACCCCCCAGTGTCCCCCCCAGTGTCACTGCCACCACCCCAGTGTCACTGCCACCCCCCCAGTGTCACTGTCACCTCCATCCCAGTGTCACTGCCATCCCCAGTGTCACCGTCACCCCCATTCCCAGTGTCACTGCCACCCCCCATGTCCCCCCCAGTGTCACTGCCACCCCCATCCCAGTGTCACTGCCACCCCCCCAGTGTCACTGTCACCCCCCAGTGTCACTGCCACCCCCCCAGTGTCACCGTCACCCCCATCCCCAGTGTCACTGCCACCCCCCATGTCCCCCCCAGTGTCACTGTCTCCCCCAGTGTCACTGTCACCCCCCCAAGTGTCACTGTCACCCCCATCCCAGGGTCACTGCCATCCCCAGTGTCACTGTCACCCCCCCATGTCCCCTGTCCCCCCCCCAGTGTCACCTTTGGGGACAGAAGTCAGCGGGGGCGCGGATCAGCCACAGCTCCGTCTGGGGACCCCCAGTGTCACTGTCACCCCCCCCAGTGTCACTGTCACCCCCCCAGTGTCACTGCCACCCCCCATGTCCCCCCCCAGTGTCACTGCCACCCCCCCAGTGTCACTGTCACCCCCACCCCAGGGTCACTGTCACCCCCCCAGTGTCACTGTCACCCCCCCATGTCCCCTGTCACCCCCCCAGTGTCACTGCCACCCCCCAGTGTCACCTTTGGGGACAGAAGTCGGCGGGGGCGCGGATCAGCCACAGCTCCGTCTGGGGACCCCCAGTGTCACTGTCACCCCCCCAGTGTCACTGTCACCCCCCATCCCAGTGTCACTGCCATCCCCAGTGTCACTGTCACCCCCCCAGTGTCACTGCCACCCCCAGTGTCACTGCCACCCCCCCAGTGTCACTGTCACCCCCTCCATGTCCCCTGTCCCCACCTTTGGGGACAGAAGTCGGCGGGGGCGCGGATCAGCCACAGCTCCGTCTGGGGACCCCCCATGGGGACCCCCCCGGGCGCGACCTCGAACTCGGGGGGACACCGGAACCGGGGGGATGGCCCTGGGGACACAGCGGCTGTCACCTCGGCTGTCACCTCAGGGGGTGGCCCTGGGTCCCCTCTGTGTCCCCTCAATGTCCCCGTGACACCCCAATGTCCCTCCCGTGTCCCAGTGTCCCCCCAGTCGCCTCCCCTCTGTCCCCTAGTGTGACCAATGTCCCCCAGACCCCCAAATGTCCCCCACAGTGTCCCCAAAGTCCCCCCAATGTCCCCAAAGCCCCCGCAGTGTCCCCAAAGCCCCCCCAATGTCCCCAATGTCCCCCCAATGTCCCCACGTGTCCCCCCGCGCATCCCCGTCCCCACAATGTCCCCAATCTCCCGCCACATCCCCGCGCCTCCACCATCCCCAGACCCCCCCAATGTCCCCAAAGCCCCCCCAGTGTCCCCCCAATGTCCCCCCAATGTCCCCAAAGCCCCCGCAGTGTCCCCAAAGCCCCCCCAATGTCCCCAATGTCCCCCCAATGTCCCCACGTGTCCCCCCGCGCATCCCCGTCCCCCCCATGTCCCCAATCTCCCGCCACATCCCCGCGTCCCCCATCACCCCCAGACCCCCCCCAGTGTCCCCAATGTCCCCCCAGTGTCCCCAAAGCCCCCCCAATGTCCCCAATGTCCCCCCTTGTCCCCCCTCACCCTCCATGCCGCCACCTCGTGCCCCCCTGGCTCCTCCCCCCCCCGTCCCGCCGTGCACTTGGTACAATCCTGGGCGGGGCTAAACAGGCGCGGTTACACCCAAACCACGCCCTTTTATCCATAAATGGGCATGGGCGTGGCCTCTCGCTGGCGGCCCCGGCGGCATTTAAAGGTACAGCGACCCCCGGAACGACCCCGGCCCGGGGGGCGCGGGGGGGACACCGGGGCCGTGCGGGGGGGTCGGGGGGCACCGGAGGAGGCGGGGCGGAGGTGGGGGGGGGGAGATCCGGGCTGGGGCGGGCTCCCGGCGTGCACCGGGACGGGACGGGCGGGGGCGTGGCTGGGGAGGAGCGGCGCTACAGGTACCGGGGGTTGGGGGGCGGGGGGGGAATTGGGGTGTGGGGACCCCCCCCGTGGGAACGGAGACCCCCCCGTGGGAACGGAGACCCCCGCCGGGGGGACCCCAATCGTTCCCGTGGGATTCCCCCCCCCCCGTGGGAACCGAGTTTTCCCCGTGGGACCCGCCCCCCCCACCGTGGGAACTCCCCCGGTTTTGGGATCTCCCCCCGGTTTTGGGATCCCCTCCCCGGTTTAGGATCCGTTCTCCCGGGATCCGCCCCCCACCGTGGGAACCCCGTCGGGTTTAGGATCCCCCCGCCGGTTTTGGACCCCCCCTCCCCCCCGGTTTTGGGGTCCCTCCCCCGTTTTTGGGATCCGTTCCCCCCCGTTCCCCCCCGGTTTTGGGGTGCCCCCCGCCGTTTTTGGGATCCGTTCCCTCCGGTTTTGGGATCCGTTTCCCGGACCCACGCCCCACCGTGGGAACTCCCCCGGTTTTGGGATCCCCTCCCGGTTTTGGGGTTCCTCCCCCGGTTTTGGGATCCGTTCCCCCCGGTACCCGCCTCCCCCCCCGTGGGAACCCCCCCGGGTTTAGGATCCGTTCCCCCCGGTTTTGAGACCCCTCCCCGTTTTTGGGATCCGTTCTCCCCCCCGTTCCCGCCCCCCGTTCCCGGTCCCGCCCCCACCCCCGGTGCCCCGGGGCGCGGGCGCGGCCCCCCCGCGCCTCCCCCGCGTGACCCAGCGCTCTGGAATTGGGCGGAGAGGCCGCGGGGACGCGCCCGCGATACCGGCACCCACCGGGACCCTCCGGTAACTCCCAGGTACCCACCGGGACCCCTCCGGTACCCCCCGGCACCCTCCGGTAACTCCCGGGTACCCACCGGGACCCCTCTGGTACCCCCCCGGGACCCTCCGGTAACTCCCGGGTACCCCCCGGGACCCTCCGGTAACTCCCAGGTACCCCCCGGGACCCTCCGGTAACTCCCAGGTACCCCCCGGGACCCTCCCAGACCCCTCCGGTAACTCCCAGGTACCCCCCGGGACCGTCCCAGACCCTTCCGTTACCTCCCAGGTACCCACCGGGACCCTCCGGTAACTCCCGAGACCCCTGCAGTACCCCCCGGGACCCTCCGGTACATCTCTGGTACCCACCGGGACCCTCCGGTAACTCCCAGGTACTCACCGAGACCCTCCCAGACCCCTCCGGTAACTCCCAGGTACCCACCGGGACCCCTCCGGTAACTCCCGAGACCCCTCCAGTACCCCCCGGGACCCTCCGGTACCTCCCAGGTACTCACCGGGACCCCTCCGGAACTCACCGGGACCCCTCCGGTACCTCCCAGGTACCCACCGGGACCCTCCCAGACCCCTCCGGTACTCACCGGGACCCTCCGGTATCTCCCGGGACCCCCCGGGACCCACCGGGACCCACCGAGACCCCTCCGGTACCCACCGGGACCCTCCGGGACCCCCCGGGACCCACCGAGACCCCTCCGGTATCCTCGGGACCTCTCAGGTACCCACCGGGACCCCCCACGGGACCCCCCCCGGGTGGGATTTTGGGGGTCCTAGGGAGGGGTCCGGGACCCCCGACTCAAATTTGGGGGGACCGGGAGAGGGTCCCGAACCCCGGGTGGGATTTTGGGGTGGGGGAGGTGGGGGGGGGGACAGCCCCGGGTGGGATTTGGGGGTCCGGGACCCACCCCCAGGTGGGATCTGGGGGTCCGGGACCCCCCCCGGGTGGGATTTGGGGGTCCGGGACCCCCCCCGGGTGGGATTTTGGGGTGGGGGGGTGACACCCCCGGGTGGGATTTTGGGGTAGGGGGTTGGGGGGTTGACACCCTCGGGCGTGTTCCCAATTCAGGGCAGGGGTCCCTCAAACTCCCCCAGACCCCCAAATCCAACCCTGGGACCCCCCCCACCCCAAAAAAAAAAAAAAAAACCCAACCCCGCTCGTTCCTCTCGGGAAAATCCAAAAAAATCCCAAAAACCCCAAAAACTCACCCCAAAAAATCCTCAAAAAATTCTACAAAAATCCCCAAAAATCCCCCCAAAAATCTCCCAAAAGTCCCAAAAAATCCCCCCAAAAATCCCCAAAAAATTCCCCCAAAATCTCCCAAAAATCCCAAAAACTCACCCAAAAAAATCCCCCCAAAAATCTCCCAAAAATCCCAAAAAATCCCCCCAAAAATCTCCCAAAAATCCCCCAAAAATTCCCCCAAAAATCTCCCAAAAATCCCCCAAAATCTCCAAAAAATCCCAAAAAATTCCCCCAAAAAATCCTCAAAAAATTTCCCAAAAATCCCAAAAAATCTCCCAAAAATCCCAAAAAATGCCCCCCAAAAATCCTCAAAAAATTTCCCAAAAATCCCCCAAAATCCCCCCAAAAATCTCCCAAAAATCCCAAAAAATCCCCCCAAAAATCTCCCAAAAATCCCAAAAAATGTCCCCAAAAAATCCTCTAAAAATTTCCCAAAAACCCCAAAAACTCACCCAAAAATCCCCAAAAAATTCCCCCAAAAATCCCAGAAAATTCCCCCAAAAAATCTCCCAAAAATTCCCCCTAAAAATCCCTAAAATATCAAAAAAATTCTCCTAAAATTCCCTAAAAGTCTTCTAAAAAAATCCCAAAAAATCCCCTAAAAAATCCCTAAAAATCATCAAAAAAATCCCTAAAATTCCCAAAAAATCATCCAAAAAATCCCCTAAAAAATCCCTAAAAATACCAAAAAATCATCCAAAAAATTTCCCCTAAAAAAATCCCTAAAAATCCCAAAAAATCATCCAAAAAAATCCCCTAAAAATCCTAAAAAATAAATTTAAAAAATCCCCAAAAAAATCCAAAATCCCCCCCCAAAAAATAAAAAAAGAACCGAAATACCCCCCAAAAAAATCTCAAAAATAATTTTAAAAAATCGAAAAAATTAAAATAAAAAACCGAAAATCCCCCAAATTCGGGGGTCCCGCGGTTCTGGGGGTGCCCCCGGCCTGGCCCCGCCCCGGGGGGTGGGCGTGGCCGCCCCCCCCGCGGGTTAATTAGCGCTAATTACTCTAATTACTGTTGTGCTGCTGCCCGGCCCCGGCGGGTCCCGGCACGCCCCGCTCGCGGCGTTCCCAGGGATCGCGGCCGGGGGGGGGGGGGGTCCCCAAAATGTCCCCAAAATGTCCCCAAAATGTCCCAAACCCCCCCAAAAAAATCACCGGGACCCCCTCCCTGTCCTAAAGGTCCAAAAAGGGTGAAAAAAAAAAACCCAAAAACGCCAAAATCCGCAAAAAAAGAGCGAAAATCCTTTAAAAAAAGAGCTGAAATCGTCTCAAAAAGCGCTAAAATCCTCAAAAAGAGGCCCTAAATTCATCAAGAAGTGTTAAAATCATCCTAAAAAGCGCTAAAATCGTCAAAAAAAGAGGGAATGTCCTTTAAAAAGAGGGGAAATGGTCTGAAAGAGCGATAAAATCCTCAAAAAGTGCTAAAATCGCCCCAAAAGTGCTAAAATCGCCCCAAAAAGTGCTAAAATCGCCCTAAAAAGCGCTAAAATCACCCCAAAAAGTGCTAAAATCACCCCAAAAGTGCTAAAATCATCCCAAATTGATAAAATCGCCCCAAAAAGTGCTTAAATAGCCCCAAAAGTGCTAAAATCACCCCAAAAAGTGCTAAAATTGCCCTAAAAAGTGCTAAAATCACCCCAAAAAGTGCTAAAATCACCCCAAAAGTGCTAAAATCGCCCTAAAAGTGCTAAAATCGCCCCAAAAAGTGCTAAAATCGCCCCCAAAAGTGCTAAAATCATCCCAAAAAGCTCTAAAATCACCCCAAAAGTGCTAAAATCGCCCCAAAAAGTGCTAAAATCGCCTTAAAAGTGCTAAAATCACCCCAAAAAGCGCTAAAATCGCCCCAAAAAGTGCTAAAATCGCCCCAAAAAGTGCTAAAATCATCCCAAAAAGCTCTAAAATCACCCCAAAAAGTGCTAAAATCGCCCCAAAAAGTGCTAAAATCACCCTAAAAAGCGCTAAAATCACTCCAAAAAGTGCTAAAATCGCCCCAAAAAGTGCTAAAATCGCCCTAAAATGTGCTAAAATCACCCCAAAAAGTGCTACAATCGCCCAATAAAGTGCTAAAATCTCCCCAAAAAGTGCTAAAATCACCCCAAAAAGTGCTAAAATCGCCCCAAAAAGTGCTAAAATCGCCCCAAAAAGTGCTAAAATCACCCCAAAAGTGCTAAAATCGCCCCAAAAAGTGCTAAAATCACCCTAAAAAGTGCTAAAATCGCCCCAAAAGCGCTAAAATCACCCTAAAAAGTGCTAAAATCGCCCCCAAAAGTGCTAAAATCACCCTAAAAAGTGCTAAAATCGCCCTAAAAAGTGCTAAAATCGCCCCCAAAAGTGCTAAAATCGCCCTAAAAAGCGCTAAAATCGCCCTAAAAAGTGCTAAAATCACCCTAAAAAGCGCTAAAATCACCTAAAAAGTGCTAAAATCGCCCCAAAAAGCGCTAAAATCACCCTAAAAAGTGCTAAAATCACCCTAAAAAGTGCTAAAATTGCCCCAAAAAGCGCTAAAATCGCCCTAAAAAGTGCTAAAATCATCCCAAATTGATAAAATCGCCCCAAAAAGTGCTAAAATCGCCCCAAAAAGCGCTAAAATCACCCCAAAAAAGCGCTAAAATCCCCCAAAGCCCATCAAGTGCCCCCCCCGCGATGTCCCCCAGTGTCCCCTCAGTGTCCCCTCAGTGTCCCCAGACCCCCCAAAAAGCCCCAAAAAGCCCCAAAATGCCCCAAATGTCCCCCCAGGATGGCGAGCGAGCGGCTGCGCAGCGCCCAGGACCTGCTGGACCTGACCTTCCAGTGTGAGCGGGGGGACCCCGAAATCCGGGGGGGACCCCAAAATCCGGGGGGACCCCAAAATCTGGGGGGGGACCCCAAATTCTGGGAGGGACTCCAAAATCTGGGAGGGACCCCCACCCCAAATCTGTGTGTGCCCCCTACCCCAAATCTGTGTGTGCCCCCTACCCCAAAATCCGGGGGGACCCCAAAATCTGGGGGGGGACCCCAAAATCTGGGGGGGACCCCCACCCCAAATCTGTGCGTGCCCCCCACCCCAAATCTGTGTGTGCCCCCCACCTCAAATCTGTGTGTGCCCCCCACCCCAAAATCTGTGGGGACCCCATATTGGGGGGGACCCCAAAATCCGGGGGGACCCCAAAATCTGGGGGTGACCCCAAAATCCGGGGAGACCCCCCACCCCAAAATCTGTGGGGACCCCAAAATCTGGGGGAGACCCCCACCCCAAATCTGTGTGTGCCCACCACCCCAAAATCTGTGGGGACCCCAAATCGGGGGGGACCTCAAATCCAGAGGGAAACCCCAAAATTCGGGGGGACTCCAAAATCCGGGGGGGAACCCCAAAATTCGAGGGGACCCCAACCCCAAAATCTGTGGGGACCCCAAAATCTGGGGGAGACCCCCACCCCAAAATCTGTGGGGACCCCAAATCCGGGGGGACCCCAAATCAGGAGGGGACCCCCACACCCCACCCCAAAATTTGGGGGTTCCCCCAAACCTGTGTCTGCCCCAAATCTGAGGGTGCCCCCCACCCAAATCCATATCCCAAAATCCTTTATCCTCTCCCCAAATCCATGTTCCTAAATCCCCTTTTCCAACCCCAAATCCATGTTCCTAAATCCTCTTTTCTCACCCCAATTCCATGTTCCTAAATCCTCTTTTCTCACCCCAATTCCATGTTCCTAAATCCCCTTTTCTCACCCCAATTCCATCTTCCTAAATCCCCTTTTCTCATCCCAAACCCATGTCCCTAAATCCCCTTTTCCCACCCCAAATCCATGTCTCTAAATCCCCTTTTTTCACCCCAAACCCATGCTCCTAAATCCCCTTTTTTCACCCCAATTCCCTGTCCCTAAATCCCCGTTTTTCACCCCAAATCCAGCCCTGGCCATGCAGCACATGGACCTGAAGCAGCAGCTGGAGCTGGACTCGGCCGTGGCCAAAGTTCCCAAATCCTTTATCCTCACCCCAAACCCGTGACCCCCACCCCAATTCCGTGACCCCCACCCCAATTCCATGTCCCTAAATCCCCGTTTTTCACCCCAAACGCAGCGCTGGCCATGCAGCACATGGACCTGAAGCAGCAGGTGGAGCTGGACTCGGCCGTGCATGAATCCTTTATCCTCACCCCAAATCCTTATCCATGCTCCTAAATCCCCTTTTCTCACCCCAATTCCATGTCCCCAAATCCCCGTTTTTCACCCCAAATCCAGCGCTGGCCATGCAGCACATGGACCTGAAGCAGCAGGTGGAGCTGGACTCGGCCGTGGCCAAAGTTCCCAAATCCTTTATCCTCACCCCAAATCCCTGTCCCTAAATCCTTTATCCTCACCCCAAATCCGTGTCCCCCACCCCAATTCCATGTCCCTAAATCCCCGTTTTTCACCCCAAACGCAGCCCTGGCCATGCAGCACATGGACCTGAAGCAGCAGCTGGAGCTGGACTCGGCCGTGGCCAAAGTTCCCAAATCCTTTATCCTCACCCCAAATCCTTTATCCTCACCCCAAATCCGTGACCCTCACCCCAATTCCATGTCCCTAAATCCCCGTTTTTCACCCCAAATCCAGCCCTGGCCATGCAGCACATGGACCTGAAGCAGCAGCTGGAGCTGGACTCGGCCGTGCATGAATCCTTTATCCTCACCCCAAATCCTTTATCCTCACCCCAAACCCGTGACCCCCACCCCAAACCTGTGTCCCCCACCCCAAACCCGTGACCTCCACCCCAATTCCGTGTCCCTAAATCCCCGTTTTTCACCCCAAACGCAGCCCTGGCCATGCAGCACATGGACCTGAAGCAGCAGGTGGAGCTGGACTCGGCCATGGCCAAAGTTCCCAAATCCTTTATCCTCACCCCAAATCCTTTATCCTCACCCCAAATCCGTGACCCCCACCCCAATTCCATGTTCCTAAATCCCCTTTTCTCACCCCAATTCCGTGTCCCTAAATCCCGTTTCTCACCCCAAACGTAGCCCTGGCCATGCAGCACATGGACCTGAAGTAGCAGGTGGAGCTGGACTCGGCCGTGCATGAATCCTTTATCCTCACCCCAAATCCCTGTCCCTAAATCCTTTATCCTCACCCCAAATCCTTTATCCTCACCCCAAACCCGTGACCCCCACCCCAATTCCGTGTCCCTAAATCCCCGTTTTTCACCCCAAACCCAGCCCTGGCCATGCAGCACATGGACCTGAAGCAGCAGGTGGAGCTGGACTCGGCCGTGGCCAAAGTTCCCAAATCCTTTATCCTCACCCCAAATCCTTTATCCTCACCCCAAATCCGTGACCCCCACCCCAATTCCATGTTCCTAAATCCCCTTTTCTCACCCCAATTCCGTGTCCCTAAATCCCCGTTTCTCACCCCAAACGTAGCCCTGGCCATGCAGCACATGGACCTGAAGTAGCAGGTGGAGCTGGACTCGGCCGTGCATGAATCCTTTATCCTCACCCCAAATCCCTGTCCCTAAATCCTTTATCCTCACCCCAAATCCTTTATCCTCACCCCAAACCCGTGACCCCCACCCCAATTCCGTGTCCCTAAATCCCCGTTTTTCACCCCAAACCCAGCCCTGGCCATGCAGCACATGGACCTGAAGCAGCAGGTGGAGCTGGACTCGGCCGTGGCCAAAGTTCCCAAATCCTTTATCCTCACCCCAAATCCTTTATCCTCACCCCAATTCCGTGACCCCCACCCCAATTCCGTGTCCCTAAATCCCCGTTTTTCACCCAAACCCAGCCCTGGCCATGCAGCACATGGACCTGAAGCAGCAGGTGGAGCTGGACTCGGCCGTGGCCAAAGTTCCCAAATCCTTTAATCCTCACCCCCCCCAAAACACCGTGACCCCCACCCCAAACCCGTGACCCCCACCCCAATTCCATGTCCCTAAATCCCCTTTTCTCACCCCAATTCCATGTCCCTAAATCCCCGTTTTTCACCCCAAACCCAGCGCTGGCCATGCAGCACATGGACCTGAAGCAGCAGGTGGAGCTGGACTCGGCCGTGGCCAAAGTTCCCAAATCCTTTATCCTCACCCCAAATCCTTTATCCTCACCCCAAACCCGTGACCCCCACCCCAATTCCGTGACCCCCACCCCAATTCCCATGTCCCTAAATCCCCGTTTTTCACCCCAAATCCAGCCCTGGCCATGCAGCACATGGACCTGAAGCAGCAGGTGGAGCTGGACTCGGCCGTGGCCAAAGTTCCCAAATCCTTTATCCTCACCCCAAATCCTTTATCCTCACCCCAAATCCTTATCCATGCTCCTAAATCCCCTTTTCTCACCCCAAACCCGTGACCCCCACCCCAATTCCGTGTCCCCCACCCCAATTCCCTGTCCCTAAATCCCCGTTTTTCACCCCAAACGCAGCCCTGGCCATGCAGCACATGGACCTGAAGCAGCAGCTGGAGCTGGACTCGGCCGTGCATGAATCCTTTATCCTCACCCCAAATCCCTGTCCCTAAATCCTTTATCCTCACCCCAAACCCGTGACCCCCACCCCAATTCCGTGTCCCTAAATCCCCGTTTTTCACCCCAAATCCAGCCCTGGCCATGCAGCACATGGACCTGAAGCAGCAGGTGGAGCTGGACTCGGCCGTGGCCAAGGTGGACGAGCTCTCCCGGCAGCTCGAGTCCCTCTGGACGGACGGGCCCGGACCCCCCCCCAAAGTGAGCCCCGTGGTTTTTTGGGGGATTTGGGGAATTTGGGGAGGGGGCGTACCCCCCCCTCCCCCCCCACCGTTCACCCCTCCCCCAACCCGTTTAACCCCTTCGTGCCCAGGAGCAGAGCAGCCCCGGCCGGAGCCGCTCGAGCCGCCGGAGCCTCCTCGGGGACGCTCTGGAATTGGGGGGGGGTCTCGGGGACCCTTTGGGGCGACCCCCCGCCCCATTTCCTGGGGGGGGAGCTGGAGCGCGCCCCCTCCCCCCGGCCCAAGGTGCTGGCGGTGCCCAGCCCCGGGGGGGGAGGGGCGGGGGGCGGCCGAGCCCCCCTCCCCACGGCCCCTGCGGCCCTTCGAGCTCCTGGGGGGGCTCGGGGGGTCCCCGGGGGGGGCGTTCGGCACCGAGAGACCCCCGGCCCCCCCCCCCGTACGAGGTGCAGGCGCTGTACCCGTCCCTGAGCGGCCCCCCCGGAACGTTCCGGGCACAGGGTGAGGGACAGCGGGGACACGGGGGGGGGACATGGGGGGGACAGAGGGGGGACATGGGGGGGGGACATGGGGGGGACATGGGGGGGACATGGGGGGGGGACGTGGGGGGACAGAGGGGGGACATGGGGGGACAAGGAGGGGACATGGGGGGGACGTGGGGGGGGACATGGGGGGACAGAGGGGGGGATAAGGGGGGGAGAGAGGGGGGATAAGGGGGGGGTACATGGGGGGACAGAGGGGGGACATGGGGGGGGACGTGGGGGGACATGGAGGGGACATGGGGGGGGACATGGGGGGGAGAGAGGGGGGATAAGGGGGGGTACATGGGGGGACAGAGGGGCGACATGGGGGGGGACATGGGGGGGTCTTGGGGGGACAGAGGGGGGGATAAGGGGGGGGGACATGGGGGGACAGAAAGGGGACAGCAGGGTGATAAAGGGGGGACAGAGGGGGGGATAAGGGGGGGACATGCAGGGGACAGAGGGGGGACATGGGGGGACAAGGAGGGGACAGAGAGGGGACATGGGGGGGGACAGAGGGGGGACATGGGGGGGGACATGAGGGGGACATGGTGAGGGGACAGAGGGGGCATAAGGGGGGGACAAGGAGGGGACGGGGGGGACAGCAGGGTGATAAAGGGGGGATGGGGGATAAGGGGGGGGACACTGAGGGGGACATGGGGGGACAGAGGGGGGACAGAGAGGGGGACATGGGGGGGACAGAGAGAGGGGACAGAGGGGGGACATGGGGGGACAAGGAGGGGACGGGGGGGGACACAGAGGGGACAGAAGGGGGGGACATGGAGGGGACATGGGGGGACAGAGGGGGGACAGAGAGGGAACGGGGGGACATGGAGGGGACATGGGGGGGACACAGAGGGGGACATGGGGGGGACACAGAGGGGGACATGGGGGGGATAAGGGGGGACATGGGGGGGACACAGAGGGGACAGAAGGGGGGACATGGGGGGGACAATGAAGGGACAGAGAGGGGACAGAGGGGGGGGACATGGAGGGGACAAAGGGGGGGACAGAGAGGGGACATGGGGGGATAAGGGGGTGACACGGTGGGGGACATGGGGGGATAAATGGGGGGGATGTGGGGGGGGACAGAGAGGGGACAAGATGGGGACACGGGTGGGGGTGTCCCTAAATTATCCTGGGCTGTCCCTGTGTCCCCAACCCCTCTCAGGCTGTCCCCACTGCTGTCCCCGTGTCCCCAACCCTGTCCCCAGGCTGTCCCCATCACTGTCCCTGTGTCCCCAGCCCTGTCCCCAGGGTGTCCCCACCGCTGTCCCCGTGTCTGCATTGCTGTCCCCATGGCTGTCCCCGTGTCCCCAACCCCTCTCGGGCTGTCCCCATTGCTGTCCCCGTGTCCCCATGGCTGTCCCTGTGTCCCCACGGCTGTCCCCGTGTCCCCAACCCTGTCCCCAGGCTGTCCCCATCGCTGTCCCCGTGTCCCCAACCCCTCCCAGGCTGTCCCCACTGCTGTCCCCGTGTCTGCATTGCTATCTCCATGGCTGTCCCCGTGTCCCCACGGCTGTCCCCCTGTCCCCAACCCTGTCCCCGTGTCCCTGTGGCTGTCCCCCTGTCCCCAACCCTGTACCCGTGTCCCCATGGCTGTCCCCGTGTCCCCAACCCTGTACCCGTGTCCCCATGGCTGTCCCCGTGTCCCCATGGCTGTCCCCGTGTCCCTGTGGCTGTCCCCCTGTCCCCACGGCTGTCCCCGTGTCCCCAACGCCTCTCGGGCTGTCCCCACTGCTGTCCCCGTGTCTGCATTGCTGTCCCCGTGTCCCCATGGCTGTCCCCGTGTCCCCAACCCTGTCCCCATGTCCCCATTGCTGTCCCCATGGCTGTCCCCATGGCTGTCCCCGTGTCCCCACGGCTGTCCCCATGTCCCCGACCCTGTCCCCAGGCTGTCCCCATCGCTGTCCCCGTGTCCCCAACCCCTCCCGGGCTGTCCCCATTGCTGTCCCCGTGTCTGCATTGCTGTCCCCATGGCTGTCCCCACGGCTGTCCCCGTGTCCCCACGGCTGTCCCCGTGTCCCCAACCCTGTCCCCATGTCCCCACGGCTGTCCCCGTGTCCCCACGGCTGTCCCCGTGTCCCCAACCCTGTCCCCCTGTCCCCACGGCTGTCCCCGTGTCCCCATGGCTGTCCCTGTGTCCCCAACCCTGTCCCCGTGTCCCCAACCCTGTCCCCGTGTCCCCATGGCTGTCCCCCTGTCCCCATGGCTGTCCCCAGGGTGTCCCCACGGCTGTCCCCGTGTCCCCAACCCTGTCCCCGTGTCCCTGTGGCTGTCCCCATGGCTGTCCCCACGGCTGTCCCCGTGTCTGCATTGCTATCTCCATGGCTGTCCCCGTGTCCCCACGGCTGTCCCTGTGTCCCCAACCCTGTCCCCAGGCTGTCCCCATGGCTGTCCCCGTGTCCCCAACCCCTCTCGGGCTGTCCCCACGGCTGTCCCCGTGTCCCCAACCCTGTCCCCCCCCCAGATGACCTCGGCATCAAGCGGCGGCCGCAGAAGAGTTGGAACGAGTCCGACCTGGACGTGGCCTACGAGAAAAAACCGCCGGGCCCGGGGGGCTACGACCGTGAGAGGGGGCTGGGGACACCGGGGGACACCGGGGGGACAGCGGGTGACATCGGGGGACATCGGGGGACAGCAGGGGACAGCGGGGGGGTGGCACCTGGTGGGGTTTTGGGGGGGTTTGCAGGGGGTTTGGGGGCATTTTGGGGCATTTTGGGGGGGTCTCGGGGGTTGGGAAAGGGAGTTGGGGGGCTGGGGACACTGGGGGACACCGGGGGACATCGGGGGACAGCGGGGGACAGCGGGGGACAGCGGGGGGGTGGCACTTGATGGGGTTTTGGGGGGGTTTTGGGGGGTTTTGGGGGGGTCTCGGGGGTGGGGAAGGGATTTGGGGGGGCTGGGGGGACTGGGGGGGTCTGGGGACACTGGGGGACATCAGGGGACATCGGGGGGGGTGGCACCTGATGGAGTTTTGAGGGGGGTTGCAGGGGGTTTTGGGGGGTTTGGGGCTTTTTTTTGGGGGGGGGGGGGTGTAGGATAGGGAGGGGGTTCCAGGACTTTTTGGAAGGGTCTGGGGGCTTTTTGGGGGGAGGGTCTGGGGGTTTTTTGGGGGGGTTTAGGGTGGAAAGGGGTTGTGCAGGTTTTTTGGGGGGGATCCTGAGTTTTGAGGGGTCTGGGGCTTTTTTGGGGGGGTTTAGGGTGGAAAGGGGTTGTGCAGGTTTTTTTGGGGGGGATCCTGAGTTTTGAGGGGTCTGGGGGCTTTCTGGGGAGGGTCTGGGGCTTTTTTGGGGGGTTTAGGGTGGAAAGGGGGTTGTGCAGGTTTTTTTTGGGGGGATCCTGATTTTTTAGGGGTCTGGGGGCTTTTTTGGGGAGGGTCTGGGGGCTTTTTTGGGGCGTTTAGGGTGGAAAGGGGGTTGTGCAGGTTTTTTTGGGGGGATCCTGAGTTTTGAGGGGTCTGGGGGCTTTTTTGGGGAGGGTCTGGGGGTTTTTTTGGGGGGTTTAGGGTGGAAAGGGGTTGTGCAGGTTTTTTGGGGGGGATCCTGATTTTTTAGGGGTCTGGGGGCTTTTTTGGGGGGGTTTAGGGTGGAAAGGGGTTGTGCAGGTTTTTTTGGGGGGGATCCTGAGTTTTGAGGGGTCTGGGGGTTTTTTTTGGGGAGGGTCTGGGGGCTTTTTTGGGGTGTTTAGGGTGGAAAGGGGGTTGTGCAGGTTTTTTGGGGGGGATCCTGAGTTTTGAGTGGTCTGGGGGCTTTTTTGGGGAGGGTCTGGGGGTTTTTTTGGGGGGTTTAGGGTGGAAAGGGGGTTGTGCAGGTTTTTTGGGGGGGATCCTGAGTTTTGAGGGGTCTGGGGGTTTTTTTGGGGAGGGTCTGGGGGCTTTTTTGGGGTGTTTAGGGTGGAAAGGGGTTGTGCAGGTTTTTTGGGGGGGATCCTGATTTTTTAGGGGTCTGGGGGCTTTTTTGGGGGGGTTTAGGGTGGAAAGGGGTTGTGCAGGTTTTTTTGGGGGGGATCCTGAGTTTTGAGGGGTCTGGGGGCTTTTTTGGGGGGGTCTGGGGCTTTTTTGGGGGGTTTAGGGTGGAAAGGGGTTGTGCAGGATTTTTTGGGGGGGATCCTGATTTTTTAGGGGTCTGGGGGCTTTTTTGGGGGGGTTTAGGGTGGAAAGGGGTTGTGCAGTTTTCTTGGGGGGGGATCCTGAGTTTTGAGGGGTCTGGGGGCTTTCTGGGGAGGGTCTGGGGGTTTTTTTTGGGGAGGGTCTGGGGGCTTTTTTGGGGCGTTTAGGGTGGAAAGGGGGTTGTGCAGGTTTTTTGGGGGGGATCCTGAGTTTTGAGGGGTCTGGGGGCTTTTTGGGGGGGGGGTCTGGGGGCTTTTTGGGGCGTTTAGGGTGGAAAGGGGGTTGTGCAGGTTTTTTTGGGGGGGATCCTGATTTTTTAGGGGTCTGGGGCTTTTTTGGGGGGGTTTAGGGTGGAAAGGGGTTGTGCAGGTTTTTTTGGGGGGATCCTGAGTTTTGAGGGGTCTGGGGGCTTTTTGGGGGGGGGTCTGGGGGCTTTTTTGGGGGGTTTAGGGTGGAAAGGGGTTGTGCAGGATTTTTTGTGGGGGATCCTGAGTTTTGAGGGGTCTGGGGGCTTTTTTGGGGAGGGTCTGGGGGCTTTTTTGGGGGGTTTAGGGTGGAAAGGGGTTGTGCAGGATTTTTTGGGGGGGATCCTGATTTTTTAGGGGTCTGGGGGCTTTTTTGGGGCGTTTAGGGTGGAAAGGGGTTGTGCAGGATTTTTTGGGGGGGATCCTGATTTTTTAGGGGTCTGGGGGCTTTTTTGGGGGGTTTAGGGTGGAAAGGGGTTGTGCAGGATTTTTTGGTGGGGATCCTGATTTTTGAGGGGTCTGGGGGCTTTTTTGGGGAGGGTCTGGGGCTTTTTTGGGGGGGTTTAGGGTGGAAAGGGGGTTGTGCAGGTTTTTTGGGGGGATCCTGAGTTTTGAGGGGTCTGGGGCTTTTTGGGGAGGGTCTGGGGCTTTTTTGGGGGGTTTAGGGTGGAAAGGGGTTGTGCAGGATTTTTTGGGGGGGATCCTGATTTTTGAGGGGTCTGGGGGCTTTTTTGGGGAGGGTCTGGGGGCTTTTTTGGGGGGTTTAGGGTGGAAAGGGGGTTGTGCAGGTTTTGTTTGGGGGGATCCTGAGTTTTGAGGGGTCTGGGGGCTTTTTTGGGGAGGGTCTGGGGGCTTTTTTGGGGGGGTTTAAGGTGGAAAGGGGGTTGTGCAGGTTTTTTGGGGGGGATCCTGAGTTTTGAGGGGTCTGGGGGCTTTTTGGGGGGGGAGTCTGGGGGCTTTTTTGGGGGGGTTTAGGGTGGAAAGGGGTTGTGCAGGTTTTTTTGGGGGGGATCCTGAGTTTTGAGGGGTCTGGGGGCTTTTTTGGGGGGTTTAGGGTGGAAAGGGGTTGTGCAGGTTTTTTTGGGGGGGATCCTGAGTTTTGAGGGGTCTGGGGGCTTTTTTGGGGAGGGTCTGGGGGTTTTTTTGGGGGGGTCTGGGGGCTTTTTTGGGGGGTTTAGGGTGGAAAGGGGTTGTGCAGGTTTTTTTGGGGGGGATCCTGATTTTTTAGGGGTCTGGGGGCTTTTTTGGGGAGGGTCTGGGGGTTTTTTTGGGGGGGTTTAGGGTGGAAAGGGGTTGTGCAGGTTTTTTGGGGGGGGATCCTGATTTTTGAGGGGTCTGGGGGCTTTTTTGGGGAGGGTCTGGGGGTTTTTTGGGGTGTTTAGGTTGTCGAGGGAATTCTAGGATTATTT
>NC_082376.1:95114-128773 GCF_027477595.1 Haemorhous mexicanus | reverse complement strand
CCCAGCTGTGCTCCACATCTGTCCCCAGCTGTGCTCCGCAGCTGTCCCCAGCTGTTCCCCAGCTGTGCCCCACACCTGTCCCCAGCTGTGCCCCACACCTGTCCCCAGCTGTGCCCCACATCTGTCCCCAGCTGTGCCCCAGCTGTGCTCCCCATCTGTCCCCAGCTGTGCCCTACATCTGTCCCCAGCTGTGCCCCAGCTGTGCCCCGCATCTGTCCCCACCTGTGCCCCGCATCTGTCCCCACCTGTGTTCCACATCTGTCCCCAGCTGTGCCCTGCATCCGTCCCCAGCTGTGCTCCACATCTGTCCCCAGCTGTTCCCCAGCTGTGCCCCACACCTGTCCCCAGCTGTGCCCCACACCTGTCCCCAGCTGTGCTCCACACCTGTCCCCAGCTGTGCCCCACATCTGTCCCCAGCTGTTCCCCAGCTGTGCTCCACACCTGTCCCCAGCTGTGCCCTACATCTGTCCCCAGCTGTGCCCCAGCTGTGCCCCGCCTCTGTCCCCAGCTGTGCCCCAGCTGTGCCCCGCATCTGTCTCCAGCTGTGCCCCGCATCTGTCCCCACCTGTGTTCCACATCTGTCCCCAGCTGTGCTCCACATCTGTCCCCAGCTGTGCCCTGCATCTGTCCCCAGCTGTGCTCCACATCTGTCCCCCAGCTGCGCTCCACACCTGTCCCCCAGCTGCGCCCCACACCTGTCCCCAGCTGTGCCCTGCATCTGTCCCCAGCTGTGCCCTGCATCTGTCCCCAGCTGTTCCCCAGCTGTGTTCCTCATCTGTCCCCAGCTGTGCTCCACATCTGTCCCCAGCTGTGCCCCACATCTGTCCCCAGCTGTGCCCCAGCTGTGCTCCGCATCTGTCCCCAGCTGTGCCCCCGCATCTGTCTCCAGCTGTGCCCCAGCTGTGCGCCCGCATCTGTCCCCAGCTGTGCCCCACATCTGTCCCCAGCTGTGCCCTGCATCTGTCCCCAGCTGTGCTCCACATCTGTCCCCAGCTGTGCCCCACATCTGTCCCCAGCTGTCCCCAGCTGTGCCCCCACATCTGTCCCCAGCTGTGCCCCCACATCTGTCCCCCAGCTGTGCCCCAGCTGTGCCGCACATCTGTCCCCAGCTGTGCCCCAGCTGTGCCCCCACATCTGTCCCCAGCTGTGCCCCAGCTGTTCCCACCATCTGTCCCCAGCTGTGCCCCAGCTGTTCCCCACATCTGTCCCCAGCTGTGACCCAGCTGTGCCCTGCATCTGTCCCCAGCTGTGCCCCAGCTGTGCTCCACATCTGTCCCCAGCTGTGCTCCACATCTGCCCCAGCTGTGCTCCACATCTGTCCCCAGCTGTGCCCCAGCTGTGCTCCACATCTGTACCCAGCTGTGCCCCACATCTGTCCCCAGCTGTGCCCCAGCTGTTCCCAACATCTGTCCCCAGTTGTGCCCCAGCTGTGTCCTGCATCTGTCCCCAGCTGTGCCCCGCATCTGTCCCCAGCTGTGCCCCCAGCTGTGGCCCGCATCTGTCCCCAGCTGTGCCCCAGCTGTGCTCCACATCTGTCCCCAGCTGTGCCCCAGCTGTGCACCACATCTGTCCCCAGCTGTGCCCTGTTTGTCCCCAGCTGTGCCCCAGCTGTGCCCAACATCTGTCCCCAGCTGTGCCCCGCATCTGTCCCCAGCTGTGCCCCCACATCTGTCCCCAGCTGTGCCCCAGCTGTGCCCCGCATCTGACCCCAAATGGAGCCCCCAGACCCCAAATGAAGCCCCCAGACCCACCAGAGGTTACGGGACGAGCAGGGGCTGCCCCAGACCAAGACCCAGCCCCCAAATGGAGCCCTCAAGCCCTGACCTCAGACCCCAAATGAAGCCCCCAGACCCCAAATGGAGCCCCCAGACCCCAAATGGAGCCCCCAGCCCCCAAATGGAGCCCCCAGCCCCCAAATGGAGCCCCCAGCCCCCAAATGGAGCCCCCAAATCCCACAGGATACGGGACGAGCATGGGCCGCCCCAAACCAAGACCCCAGACCCCAAATGGAGCCCCCAGCCCCCAAATGAAGCCCCCAGACCCCAAATGGAGCCCCCAAAAGGAGCCCCCAGCCCCCAGATGGAGCCCCCAGCCCCCCGAGGATACGGGACGAGCAGGGGCCGCCCCCCCAGGAGGTGCCGCAGGACCCGGGCCCGGTTGGGGCCCCCCAGCCCCCCCTGGAGCAGCTCAGCCCGGCACGGGAACATCTCCTGGGCCAGGGAGGCCAAATGGGCGGCTGGGGGACAGAAACATCCCATAATAATCCCAGAAGCAGCCCAGAAACATCCTGAGAATCACCCCAAAACCACCCCAAAACCACCCTTAAAACACCCCCAAAAAAAACCCCAAAACATCACAAATTTACCCCAAAACCATCCTGAAAATCTCCTTAAAAATATCCCCAAAAACATCCTGAGAATCACCCCAAAAACGACACTAAAATATCCCAAAGTCAGCCCAAAACCAGCACAAAAAACAGCCCCAAATCACCCCAAAAACCCCACTGAAAACATCCCAAAAACAGCCCAAAAATATCCCAGAAACATCCTGAGAATCACCCCAAAAACCACACTAAAATATCCCAAAGTCAGCCCAAAAACAGCACAAAAAACAGCCCCAAAACACCCCAAAAACCTCACTAAAAACGTCCCAAAAACAGCCCAAAAATATCCCAAAAACATCCTGAGAATCACCCCAAAATCACCCCAAAACCCCAAACCACCCTTAAAACACCCCAAAAAAACCCCAAAACATCACAAATTTACCCCAAAACCATCCTGAAAATCTCCTTAAAAATATCCCAAAAACATCCCAAATTCACCCCAAAATCATCCCAAAACCACCCTTAAAACACCCCAAAAAAACCCCCAAAACATCCCAAATTCACCCCAAAATCATCCCAAAACCACCCTTAAAACACCCCAAAAAAACCCCAAAACATCACAATTTTACCCCAAAACCATCCTGAAAATCTCCCTAAAAATATCACAAATTCACCCCAAAATCACCCAAAAACATCCCCAAAATCATCCCAAAACCACCCTTAAAACACCCTAAAAACACCCCCCAAAACATCACAAATTTACCCCAAAATCACCCCAAAACCACCCTTAAAACACCCCAAAAAAAACCCCAAAACATCACAAATTTACCCCAAAACCATCCTGAAAATCTCCTTAAAAATATCCCAGAAATATCCCAAAATCACCCCAAATTCACCCCAAAAAATCCCCAAAATCATCCCAAAACCACCCTTAAAACACCCCAAAAAAACCCCAAAACATCACAAATTTACCCCAAAACCATCCTGAAAATCTCCTTAAAAATATCCCAAAAACATCCTGAGAATCACCCCAAAATCACCCCAAAAACATCCCAAAATCACCCCAAAAAATCCCCAAAATCATCCCCAAACCAGCCTGAAAATCACCCCAGGACCCCCCAAAATCCCCCCAAACTTGCCAGGACCCCCCAAAATCAACCCAAACCCCAAAAATGCCCCAAAATCCTCCCCAAAACCTCCCCAAATCCTCCCCAAACCCCCCTCAAAATACCCCAAAATCCCCCAAAAACGCCAAAATCCCCCCCAAATTTCCCCCAAACACCCCACCCCAAAATCCCACCCAGGACACCCCAACATCAACCCAAACCCCTCCAGGACCCCCCCAAATTACCCCCAAAAACCCCCTAAAAATCCCCCCAAATCCTCCCCAAACCCCCCTCAAAATCTCCTAAAATCCCCCCAAAATGCCCCAAAATGCCCTAAAATCCCCCAAAATCACCCCCAAACTCCCCCAGGACCCCCCAAACCCCCCCAAACCACCCAGGACACCCCAAAATCAACCCAAGCCCCTCCAGGACCCCCCAAATTACCCCCAAACTCCTCCAGGACCCCCCAAAACCCCCTAAAAACCTCCCCAAACCCCCCTCAAAATCCCCCCAAATCCCCCCAAAATCCCCCAAACCGCCCCAAATCCCCCCCAGATTTCCCCCAAACGCCCCAAAATCCCACTCAGGACACCCCAAAATCAACCCAAACCCATCCAGGACCCCCCAAAAACCCCCCCAAAATCCCCCCAAAATCCCCCAAATCCTCCCCAAACCCCCCTCAAAATCCCCCCAAAATGCCCTAAAATCCCCCCAAATCCCCCAAAATCACCCCCAAACTCCCCCAGGACCCCCCCAAACACCCCAAAATCAACCCAAACCCCTCCAGGACCCCCCAAATCACCCCCCAAGACCCCCCCCAAGACCCCCAAAACCCCCTAAAAAACCTCCCCAAACCCCCCCAAAATCCCCCCAAAAAACCCCAAAATCCCCCAAAAACCCCAAAATCCCCCCCAAATTTCCCCCAAACACCCCAAAATCCCACCCAGGACACCCCAAAATCAACCCAAGCCCTTCTAGGACCCCCCAAAACCCCACCCAAAACCTCCTAAAAATCCCCCCAAATTCTCCCCAAACCCCCCCAAAACCCCCCAAAATCCCCCCAAAATCCCCCCAAAATGCCCCAAAATCCCCCAAAATCACCCCCAAACTCCCCCCAAAATCAACCCAAACCCCTCCAGGACCCCCCAAATTGCCCCAAACCCGCCCCCCCAAGACCCCCTAAAAACCTCCCCAAATCCTCCCCAAACCCCCCACAAAATCTCCTAAAATCCCCCCAAAATCCCCCCCAAAATCCCCCAAAATCCCCCAAAATCCCCCCAAACTCCCCCAGGACCCCCCAAACCCCCCCAAAATCAACCCAAAGCCCTCCAGGACCCCCCAAATTACCCCCCAAAACCCCCCCCAAGACCCCCTAAAAACCCCCCAAATCCTCCCCAAATCCCCCTCAAAATCCCCTAAAACCCCCCCAAAATCCCCCAAAATCCCCCCAAAATCCCCTAAAATCCCCCCAAAACCCCCACAACATCCCCCCAAAATTCCCCAAGTCCCACCTAGGACTCCCCAAATCCCCCCAAAATCAACCCAAACCCCTCCAGGACCCCCCAAAACACCCCAAAGCCCCCTAAAAACCTCCCCAAATCCTCCCCAAACCCCCCTCAAAATCTCCTAAAATCCCCCCAAAATGCCCCCAAAATGCCCTAAAATCTCCCAAAATCACCCCCAAACTCCCCCAGGACCCCCCAAAATCCTGCCAAACCACACAGGACCACCCAAAATCAACCCAAACCCCTCCAGGACCCCCCAAATCACCCCCAAAACCCCCTAAAAACCCCCTCAAAATCCCCCCAAACCCCCTCAAAATCCCCCCAAAATCCCCCAAAATCCCCCAAAAACCCCAAATCCCCCAAATCCCCCCCAAATCGCACCTGAGAACATCTCCCCGTGGCGGGTGTAGCCCCTGGCCCGCGCTGTCTCCAGCAGAGCCCCCAGACCCAATTGGGGCCGGGGGGGGTCCCAGCAGCGCCCCCGCCATGGCCAGCGCCACCAGGCCACACCTGGGGGGGGTTTGGGGGGATTTGGGGGGATTTGGGGGGGTTTGGGGGGATTTGGGGGGTTTTGGGGGGGATTTGGGGGGATTTGGGGGGGATTTAGGGGATTTTGGGGGGATTTGGGGGGATTTGGGGGGGGATTTGGGGGATTTTAGGTGGATTAGGGGGGATTTGGGGGCGATTTTGGGGGTGGGTTTGGGGGGATTTGGGGTTTTTGGGGGGGATTTGGGGGATTTTAGGTGGGTTTGGGGGGATTTGGGGGAATTTTGGGGGGATTTTTGGGGGATTTGGGGGAATTTGGGGCAGTTTTGGGGGGATTTGGGGGAATTTTGGGGGCAGTTTTGGGGGTTTTGGGGGGATTTGAGGGGGATTAGGGGGGGTTTGGGGGTTTTGGGGCAGTTTTGGGGTTTTTGGAGTTTTTTTGGGGGGGAATTGGGGGATTTTGGGGTTTTTTGGGGGGGATTTGGGGGTTTCAGGGGGTTTTGGGTTTTTTTTGGGGGGGAATTGGGGGATTTTGGGGTTTTTTGGGGGGGATTTGGGGGGGATTTGGGGGGGATTTGGGGGGTTTTGGGGGGATTTAGGGGACTTTGGGGTTTTTTTGGGGGGTGGGATTTGGGGGATTTTAGGTGAATTGGGGGGGATTTGGGGGGGATTTTGGGGGCAGTTTTGGGGGGTTTTGGGGGGATTTGAGGGGGATTTTGGGGGGGTTTTGGGGTTTTTGGGGGTTTGGGGGTTTTTGGGGGGGAATTGGGGGATTTTGGGGGTTTTTTGGGGGGGGATTTGGGGGATTTGAGGTGGTTTGGGAGGGATTGGGGGGGATTTTGGGGGGTGGGTTTGGGGAGGTTTTGGGGGGATTTGGGGTTTTTGGGGGAATTTGGAGTTTTTTGGGGGGTTTTGGGGGACTGGGGTTTTTTTGGGGGGGGATTTGGGGGATTTTCGGTGGGTTTGGGGGGGATTTTGGGGTTTTTGGGGGGAGTTGGAGTTTTTTGGGGGGATTTGGGGGAATTTTGGGGCAGTTTTGGGGGGATTTGGGGGAATTTTGGGGCAGTTTTGGGGGGATTTGGGGGGATTCTGGGGGCAGTTTTGGGGGTTTTGGGGGGGGATTTGGGGGGAATTGGGGTTTTTAGGGTGATTTGGGGGAATTGGGGTTTTTGGGGTGATTTGGGGGATTTTAGGTGGATTGGGGGGGATTGGGGGGGGATTTTAGGGGGGGGGTTGGGGAGATTTGGGGTTTTTTGGGCAGTTTTGGGGGTTTTGGGGGGATTTGGGGGGGATTTTAAGGGGATTTGAGGTTTTTGGGGGGGATTTAGGGTGATTTGGGGGATTTTGGGGTTTTTTTTAGGGTGATTTGGGGGATTTTGGGTTTTTTTAGGGTGATTTGGGGGATTTTGGAGAGGATTTTGGGGTTTTTTAGGGTGATTTTGGGGACTTTGGGGGGATTTGGGGGTTTTTTAGGGTGATTTGTGGGGATTTTGGGGAGATTTTGGGGTTTTTTAGGGTGATTTTGGAGAGGATTTTGGGGTTTTTTAGGGTGATTTGGGGGATTTTGGGGGGATTTTGGGGTGTTTTTAGGGTGATTTGGGGGATTTTGGGGGATTTTGGGGTTTTTAGGGTGATTTGGGGGATTTTGGGGGGATTTTGGGGTTTTTTTGGGTGATTTTGAGTGATTTTGGGGGGATTTTGGAGTTTTTTAGGGGGATTTTGGGGGGATTTTGCGTTTTTTTAGGGTGATTTGGGGGATTTTGGAGAGGATTTTGGGGTTTTTTTGGGTGATTTTGGGTGATTTTGGGGGGATTTTGCGTTTTTTTAGGGTGATTTGGGGGATTTGGAGAGGATTTTGGGGGTTTTTTAGGGTGATTTTGGGGGATTTTGGGGTTTTTTAGGGGGATTTTGGGGGATTTTGGAGAGGATTTTGGGGTTTTTTAGGGTGATTTGGGGGATTTTGGAGAGGATTTTGGGGCTTTTTAGGGTGATTTGGGGGATTTTGGAGAGGATTTGGAGTTTTTTAGGGTGATTTGGGGGATTTGGGGGGGATTTTGGGGTTTTTTAGGGTGATTTGGGGGATTTGGGGGGGATTTTGGGGTTTTTTAGGGTGATTTGGGGATTTTGGGGGGATTTTGGGGTTTTGTAGAGTGATTTGGAGATTTTGGGGTTTTTTAGGGTGATTTGGGGGATTTTGGAGAGGATTTTGGGGTTTTTTAGGGTGATCTGGGGGATTTTGGGGTGATTTTGGGGTTTTTTAGGGTGATTGGGGGATTTTGGGGCTTTTTAGGGTGATTTGGGGATTTTGGGGGGATTTTGGGGTTTTTTAGGGTGATTTGGGGGATTTTGGAGAGGATTTTGGGGTTTTTTAGGGTGATTTGGGGGATTTTGGGGGGGTTTTGGGGTTTTTTAGGGTGATTTTGGGTGATTTGGGGGGGGTTTTGGGGTTTTTTAGGGTGATTTTGGGGGGATTTTGGGGTTTTTTAGGGGGATTTGGGGGATTTTGGGGGGATTTTGGGGTTTTTTAGGGTGATTTGGGGGATTTTGGAGAGGATTTTGGGGTTTTTTAGGGTGATTGGGGATTTTGGGGGGATTTTGGGGTTTTTAGGGTGATTTGGGGGATTTTGGGGTTTTTAGGTGATTTGGGGGATTTTGGGGAGATTTTGGGGTTTTTTAGGGTGATTTTGGGGGGATTTTGGGGGTTTTTAAGGGTGATTTTGGGGGATTTTGGGGGGATTTTGGGGTTTTTTAGGGTGATTTTGGGGATTTTGGGGGGATTTTGGGGTTTTTTAGGGTGATTTTGGGGGGATTTGGGGGTTTTTTAGGGGGATTTTGGGGGATTTTGGGGTTTTTTAGGGTGATTTGGGGGATTTTGGGGTTTTTTGGGAACTCACTGGGGCCCGTTCTGGATCAGGGGCGGCACCGGCCGGTGGAACACGAGCCAATTCCAGGGACCCTCGAGGCTTTTTGGGGAGGGGGCTTCATCAGAGACCCCTCCCCAAAACCCCCCCCAGGACCCCTCCCCAAGACCCCTCCCCAAATTCCCCCAAATTCCCCCCCAAAGCCCCCCCAGACCTCCCCAAAACCCCCTCAAGGACCCCTCAGACCCCTCCCCAAACCCCCCAAGACCCCTCCCCAAAATCCCCCCCAGGACCCTTCCCCAAATTCCCCCAGGACCCCTCCCCAAACCCACCCCAAACCCCCCCAAATCGCTCTAAAACCTCCCCGAGACCCCTCCCCAAAACCCCCAGAGGCTCCCAGGACCCCTCCCCAAATTCCTCGCAGACCTCTCCCTGTAAACCCCCCGAAACCCCCCGAAACTCCTCCAAATCCCTCCCAACCCCCCCACCGGGACCCCTCCCCAAATTCCCCCATCAGGACCCCTCCCCAAAACCCCCAAATTCCCACCAAATCCTCCCAAAAACCCCCCAAGGACCCCCCCCAAATCTCCCCAAACCTCCTCAAGACCCCTCCCCAAAATCCCTTCAGGACCCCTTCCCAAACTCCCTCCAGGACCCCTCCCAAATCCTCCACAAGTCCCCCCAAAATCCCTCCAGGACCCTTCCCCAAATTCCCCCTCCAGACCCCTCCCCAAAATCCCCAAGCCCCTCCCAGGACCCCCAAATCCTCCCCAAGTCCCCACCAAATCCCCCCAAAGTCCCCCCCAAAGTCCCCCCCCAGGCCCTCCCAAAGACCCCTCCCCAAATTCCCCTCACGACCCCCCCAGGACCCCTCCCCAAATTCCCCCTCAGGACCCCTCCCCAAATCCCCATCAAACCCCCCAAATCCCACCAAATCCCCCCCAAAGTCTCCCCCCCCAGGCCCTACCCAAGACCCCTCCCCAAATTCCCCTCAGGACCCCCCCGGACCCCTCCCCAAATTACCCCCTCAGGACCCCTCCCCAAAACCCCCCCAAGACCCCCCAAATCCCCACCAAACTCCTCCAAATCCCCACCAAACCCACCCAGACCCCTCCCAAACCCAGCCAGGACCCCTCCCCAAATTCCCCTCACGACCCCCCCAGGACCCCTCCCCAAATTCCCCCCTCAGGACCCCCCCCAAAACCCCCCAAACCCCCCCAAATCCCCACCAAATCCCTCCCAAAGTCCCCCCCCCAGGCCCTACCCAAGACCCCTCCCCAAATTCCCCTCACGACCCCCCAGGACCCCTCCCCAAATTCCCCCCTCAGGACCCCTCCCCAAAACCCCCCAAACCCCCCCAAGGACCCCCCCAAATCCCCCCAAACCCCCCCAAATCCCCACCAAATCCCCCCCAAAGTCCCCCCCAGGCCCTACCCAAGACCCCTCCCCAAATTCCCCTCACGACCCCTCAGGACCCCTCACCTGTCCCGGCGCCTCTTCAGCAGCTCCCGAGCCCCCCGTCCTCTCCCAGCGCCTGCCCCGCTCTCTCCAGCGCCTCCCGCAGGACCCGCCCGAGCTCGGGGGTCCCTGAGGGGCTCCCGGGGGTCCCTGGGGGGGTCCCGGGGGTCCCGGGGGGCGGCGGGAGGGGAGGGGGCGGCGGGGGGGGAGGGGGCGCCCGCTCCATGCCCGGCCCCGGGGTCAGGGGGCGCCGCTTCGGGCTCGTCTCTGATTGGCTGGAGCGGCGCGGGGAAGGCGGGAGTTGCTGAGGGGAGGAGGGCGGTGATTGGTTAGTTTGGTTTAGGGCGGGGTGATTGGCAGGAGAGGGGTGGGGGAGGCGGGAGTTGCTGAGGGAATGCGCGCGGTGATTGGTGGATTTGAGAAAGAGAGAGGGGGGAATTGCTGAGGGAATGCGCGCGATGATTGGTTGGCTTGGAAAAAGGCGCGGTGATTGACAGGAGTGGAGCGGGGGAGGCGGGCATTTCTGAGGGGAGGTGCGCGGTGATTGGTTGGATCGAGGTAAAGAAGGAGGGAGTTGCTGAGGAGAGAAGGGCGGTGATTGGTTGGTTCCAAACAAGGGAGGCGGGAGTGGCTGATGAGGGAAACGTGCAGTGATTGGGTGATTCGGTGCGGGGCGCGCCGCTATTGGCTGGGAAAAGTCCGGGATTTTTAAAAGGACATTCCCCGTTTTTGGGGGACAAATTCCCGGATTTTTGGGGGAAAATTCCCGTTTCATGGAGGGGAAACATTCCCGGGTTTTTAGGAGAACCTTCCCGGAATTTTTGACACCAAATGACCCCAAATAACCCGAAAAAACCCCCTAAGTAATACTTAAAAAAACCCCAAACACAAATAATCCCTAAATAAACCCCCAAAAAACCCAAATAAACTCAAAATAAGCTCAAAACACACCAAATAACCCAAAGTACACTTAAAAAAAAACCCAAATACATCCAAATAAACCCTAAGAAGCCCCAAATAAACAAAAATAAACCCAAATAACCCCAAATAAACCCCCAAACCCCCTCAAAATAACCTCCAATAAAATCCCAAAATACCCAAATAAACCCTAAAAAACCCGTTCCTCCAACCCCGCCCCAAAAGAGATCCTGGCCAATCACAGCGCGCGGCGCTGATGACGATCCAGTTGCTGGGCAGAAGCTGAAGACACCGGCCCCGCTCAGCGATTCTCAGCCAATCAGCGTCCGGCACGGTTCTGACTCATCAATTGCCAGGCCGATCCCAGCGCCGCCAACGCTAGCCAATCAGAGACAGCGCGGGGTAACTTCCAGCCAATCAGAGCGTTCCTCGCTGCTGACTCATCAGTTGCCAGGATCGGAATTTGGGGAGGGGGTGGGGGGAGGAGGTGACCCTGGGGATGGGGAGGGGGCCCCAAATTCAACCAAAGCGGGGTCGGGACCCCCAAAAAGGAGCAGGAGGGGCCTGGAACCCCCAAAACCAAACACGGGGAAGGGACCCCAAAATTGAGCCGGGAGAGGGGTGGGACAGGATGAAGCCAATTTTGCCCCTGGAATATGTAAAATAGTTTATGGATATGCAAATGAGTCTATGAATATGCAGCAGGCTGATATAAGAGGAGACAAAGACCATGGAGCAAAGGTTATCATGGCCACCAAGACCACCCAATTATCCATGGGGACACTCCTAATTAATCTGGTTTTAATTACACCGGCCTGATGAATATTCATAGGCCCTCATGCATATCCATAAGCTAATTTACATATTGCAGGAGCTATTTTACATGGCCCCACCTTGGGGGTGTCTCCCCACTTCAGGAGCCTCCCCTGGAATGGAAAATGTAAACCCCAATCCCTCTGATTGAAAATAATAATAATAATAATAATAATAATAATAATAATAATAATAATAATAATTTAATTTTGAATAAAAAGGGCTCTCAGGCAAAGATCTGGGAGTAGAAATAACAGTTCTTTATTGGGAAAAATTAAAAATACAAACGCAATGCTACAAATTAAAAGTAACAGTGACAGACTCAGAATCCTCTGGGAATCCAGAGGGAAAGGTGGATCCCATGGGAATCCAGTGGGAAAATGTGGATCCTCTGGGAATCCAGTGGGAAAATGTGGATCCTTTGGGAATCCAGTGGGAAAAGGTTGATCCAATGGGAATCCAATGGGAAACGTTGATTCTTTGGGAATCCAGTGGGAAAAGGGCTGATCCTCTGGGAATCCAGTGGGAAAAGGGCTGATCCTCTGGGAATCCAGTGGGAAAAGGGCTGATCCTCTGGGAATCCGGTGGAAAAGGGCTGATCCTCTGGGAATCCGGTGGGAAAATGTGGATCCTCTGGGAATCCAGTGGGAAAAGGTTGATCCAATGGGAATCCAATGGGAAACACTGATTCTTTGGGAATCCAGTGGGAAAAGGGCTGATCCTCTGGGAATCCAGTGGGAAAATCTTGCTCCTCTGGTAATCCAGGGGGAAAAGTTTGATCATCTGGGAATCCAGTGTAAAAGGGCTGATCCTCTGGGAATCCAGTGGGAAACGTTTGATTCTCTGGGAATCCAGTGGGAAAGGTTCTGATCCTCTGGGAATCCAGTGGGAAATGTGGATCCTTTGGGAATCCAGCGGAAAACAGGCTGATCCTCTGGGAATCCAGTGGAAAATGTGGATCCTTTGGAAATCCAGTGGGAAAAGGGCTGATCCTTTTGGAATCCAGTGGGAAAAGGTTGATCCAATGGGAATCCAGTGGGAAAAGGTTTATCCAATGGGAATCCAGTGGAAAATGTGGATCCTTTGGGAATCCAGTGGGAAAAGTCCAATCCCTTGGAATCCATTGGGAAAAGTTTGATTCTTTGGGAATCCAGTGGGAAAAAGGGCTGATCCTCTGGGAATCCAGTAGGAATGTTCTGATCCTCTGGGAATCCAGTGGGAAATGTGGATCCTTTGGGAATCCAGCAGAAAACAGGCTGATTCTCTGGGAATCCAGTGGAAAATGTGGATCCTTTGGGAATCCAGTGGGAAAAGTCCGATCCCTTGGAATCCATTGGGAAAAGTTTGATTCTTTGGGAATCCAGTGTGAAAAGGGCTGATCCTCTGGGAATCCAGTGGGAGAAGAGCTGATCCTCTGGGAATCCAGAGGGAAAAGTTCTGATCCTCTGGGAATCCAGTGGGAAAGGGCTGATCCTCTGGGAATCCAGTGGGAAAAGGGCTGATCCTCTGGGAATCCAGTGGGAAAGGGCTGATCCTCTGGGAATCCAGTGGGAAAGGGCTGATCCCTTGGAATCCAGTGGGAAAGGTCTGATCCCTTGGAATCCAGAGGGAAAAGTTCTGATCCAATGGGAATCCAGTGGGAAAGGTCTGATCCCTTGGAATCCAGTGGGAAAGGTCTGATCCCTTGGAATCCAGTGGGAAAAGTCGGATCCCTTGGAATCCAGAGGGAAAGGGCTGATCCCTTGGAATCCAGTGGGAAAGGTCTGATCCCTTGGAATCCAGAGGGAAAGGTCTGATCCCTTGGAATCCAGAGGGAAAGGGCTGATCCCTTGGAATCCAGTGGGAAAGGGCTGATCCCCTGGAATCCAGTGGGAAGGGGCTGATCCCCTGGAATCCAGTGGGAAAGGGCTGATCCCTTGGAATCCAGAGGGAAAGGGCTGATCCCTTGGAATCCAGTGGGAAAGGTCTGATCCCTTGGAATCCAGTGGGAAAAGTCTGATCCCTTGGAATCCAGAGGGAAAAGGCCGCTGCGGCGCTCCGAACCTCAGATTCTCTCCAGTTAGGAATGCCTGGCTCCTCCCCCTGGGCGGAGCATCGCCCAATGGGATGACGTCATTTGATCAGCCTGGCAGTGACACCCAAAGGCCGATCAACAGCAGCTAATTAATAATTAATGGCCCATTACCAGCAGGTCTCTCCTGGAGGGAGGGTTGGCTGGGGAAGAGATAACCTGCCCAATGGCCAGCAGATAACTGCCCCACCTGTGACAGGTGACAAACCCAACACACACCTCTCCTGCAATCCAGGACCTGTCCTCACTGCCTGCCCCCGTTCTCCAGAGTTCAGGGTGTCCAGGGAAGCTGCAGCAGGCAAAGCTGGGAACAATCGAGACGGGTCTTGGTTTCAGAAAGCTCCAGAATTCCATTTCTGACCCACGAAACAAAGAACAAAGGCAGGGCCGTGGGGTTTTTATGGGGTATCCGAGGGGTGCAGTCGGGGTTTGGGTCAAGGGAGGAGTTCTGAGGAAAACAAGAAAGGGGAGATCAAATTGCTGCCTCTTAGCAATAGGGGCACTCCACACAGAACGTGTCAGCAAATGCTGAATTCCCACTAAAACACCTGGGAAATTACGGGACTTCAGATATATTCGGTCAATTGCCTTCATTTAAACAAGTTTTGGCTGTTCTCATGGGATGAAGATGAAGCAGAAGAAAATTAAAGCCAAACCAAAAAAAGAAGCAGCCAGGGGTGTTCCCAGCATGGATCACAGGGAATGTGGGTGACCAGGGCTGTGCCCAAAGTGGTTCCTGCAGTGGGGGATGGAGCTGGAGCAGCGCACGAAGCTCTTCCCGCACTCGGGGCACTCGCAGGGCTTCCCTTACCGGTGCCTCCGTTGGTGTTTGGTCAACGCTGAGCTCTGTGAGAAGCTCTTCCCACACTGGGGACACTCGTAGGGCCTCTCTCCGGTGTGGATGCGCCGGTGGGTGATGAGGTGGGAGTTGGTCCTGAACCCCTTCCCACAGTCGGGGCATTGGAAGGGCCTCTCCTCTGTGTGAGTCCGATAGTGCTTGAGAAGATGGGAACTGGTCGTAAACCTCTTCTTGCATTTATCACACTCATAGGGCCTCTCCCCGGTGTGGGTCCTCTGGTGTGTCATCAGGACTGAATGGTGGCTGAAGCACTTCCCACACTGCCCACACTCAAAGGGTCTCTCACCAGTGTGGATCCTCACGTGGATGATCAGGCTGGAGCTCTGTCTGAAGCTCTTCCCACACTCCCCACACTCGTAGGGCCTCTCCCCAGTGTGGGTCCTCTGGTGCGCGATCAGGCTGGACTTGTGACTGAAGCTCTTCCCACATTCTGCACACTCGTAGGGCTTCTCCCCAGTGTGAATCCTCTGGTGCACGATCAGGTTTGAAAGCTGCTTGAAGCTCTTCCCACAATGCCCACACTCGTACGGCTTCTCCCCAGTGTGGATGCGCTGGTGGACGATGAGTTTGGAGTTCTGCTTGAATCCCTTCCCACAGACGGGGCATTGGAAGGGCCTCTCCTCTGTGTGAGTCCGATAGTGCTGGAGCAGATAGGAGCTGGTCCTAAACCTCTTCCTGCATTTATCACACTCGTAGGGCCTCTCCGCAGTGTGGGTGCCCTGGTGCCTGATCAGGAGTGAATGGCGGCTGAAGCTCTTCCCACACTCCCCACACTCGAAGGGTCTCTCACCAGTGTGGATTCTCTGGTGGACGAGCAGACCGGAGCTCCGGCTGAAGCTCTTCCCACACCGCCCAGACACAAACGGCCTCTCTCCAGTGTGGCTCCTCTGGTGCAGCACCATGTGATTGCGCCGACTGCAGCTCTTCCCACACTCCCCACACTCGTAAGGCCGTTCCCCAGTGTGGGTCCTCTGGTGCCTGATCAGGCCAGAGTTCCACCTGAAGCTCTTCCCACACTCCCCACACGTGTGGGGCTTCTCCCCATCACTGCCCTGCTCATGCAGCACCAGCTCCGAGCTCTGGCTCCATCTCCGGCCGCCTTCCCGGCCCAGGCTGGCTCTTTCCCCCTCAGATCCCTGTGATCTGCGTTTGCAGCCCCTCCTCGTGCGGCATCTCCGGGGCTTTTCCTCCCCGTTGGCTTCCTGCGCCGTGGAGCCGCTCAAAGCGGCCTCTGCCACCAGGTTCTGCCCCGGGGATTTGTCCTCCCTGCTCTCCATGCTCGGCTCCTGCTCTGGGGGAGGAAGGACAAGGACAGGATGGGATTTGCCTCCGAGCCACAGGCAAGGGGAAGGAGATCCCCCCAGGGCGTCCCCGGGGTCCCACTGCCCCCTCTCCGCTCTCCCCATTTCGGGATCCAGGGGCTCTTTGGGCTCCCGGGCTCCCTTCTCCCCTCATTCTCTGCTCGGGGCTGCAGCGGCTCCAAGGAGTCCCCCCTGCCCCTCTCCAGCCTCTGGAGGCTCCCGCCAATGGCGGCGCTCCCCCCTCTCTGGGCTCCCCACTTTGGGCTCCCGGGGGACACAGGGCTCTGCTCCTCCAGGCTGCCTCTGCCGGCAGCCGCCACCGCCACCCCCGATGTCCCCCCAGGGGCCTTTTCCGCTCAGCCTCGGAATTCTCCCTTCTCCAAACATCCCCCGGAAAACCCAACCCAGGGACCCCCGGGATATCTGGGCCGAGCTCCCCCTCCCCGCTCACCTGCGCGATGGGGGGGGGGCGATGATCCCACAGGTGGGGGCTGCGAATTCAGGCAGGGCTCGAGCGCGTGGTTCCGGCTGCTCAGCCTCGATCCGCCTTTGTCCCTCCTCTTCCTCTTCCTCCCGCTCCTCCTCTTCCATCCACTCCCCTGCTCCTCCTCTGTCTTATCCCCACCTCCTTCTCCTCCTTCCTTCCCTCCCCTTCCATCTCTTCTCCTCCTCCTCTTCCCTAACCCCACCTCCTTCTCCTCCTTCTATCGCTGCTCTCTCTCCGCCTTCATCCCTCCTACTCCCTCTCCTCCTCCTCCCTAACCCCACCTCCTTCTCCCCCTCCATCCCTGCCTTCCCTCCCTCCTCCTCCTCCCCCAGCAGCAGCGACACCCTCGGTGCCCCGGTCCCGCAGCCCTCGCAGCCCGCGGCTGCAGCGGGGATGGAGCCGGGACAGGCCGGGATGGGCAGCGCGGGGCTCTCGGCTGCTCCCAGCCGCTGCGGGCGGGGGGAACCCGGCCCGGGCCAAAGGAGAGGCAAACTGGGCAAACTGGGGCTGCACATCCAAACTGGGCCTTGCTGGGGACCCTGCCTGGGCACTGCCAGCCCTTGGGGCTCCTCTCGGCACCGGCGGGGGGGGGGAACGCACCCAGGGCTGGGGGATCCCAGCAGTGGCAGCGCTGCCAGGGACTGGGCTGGACTGGGATGGTACTGGGAGTGAGTGGGGCTGTACTGGGTTTGTGCTGACATCACACTGGGATCGTACTGGGAGTGACTGGGGCTGTACTGGGTTTGTGCTGACATCATACTGGGATCATACTGGGAGTGACTGGGGCTGTGCTGGGTTTGTACTGACATCATACTGGGAGTGACTGGGACTGTGCTGGGTTTGTACTGACATCATACTGGGATCGTACTGGGAGTGACTGGGACTGTACTGGGTTTGTGCTAACATCATACTGGGATCGTACTGGGAGTGACTGGGGATGTACTGGGTTTGTGCTGACATCACACTGGGATCGTACTGGGAGTGACTGGGGCTGTGCTGGGTTTGTACTGATATCATACTGGGATCGTACTGGGAGTGACTGGGGCTGTGCTGGGTTTGTACTGACATCGTACTGGGATCGTACTGGGACTGGAACTGTGCTGGGTTTGTACTGACATCATACTGGGATCGTACTGGGAGTGACTGGGGCTGTGCTGGGTTTGTACTGACATCACACTGGGATCATACTGGGAGTGACTGGGGCTGTGCTGGGTTTGTGCTGACATCATACTGGGATCGTACTGGGAGTGACTGGGGCTGTGCTGGGTTTGTACTGATATCATACTGGGATCGTACTGGGAGTGACTGGGGCTGTGCTGGGTTTGTGCTGACATCACACTGGGATCGTACTGGGAGTGACTGGGGCTGTACTGGGTTTGTGCTGACATCATACTGGGATCGTACTGGGAGTGACTGGGGCTGTGCTGGGTTTGTATGGACATCATACTGGGAGTGACTGGGACTGTACTGGGTTTGTGCTAACATCATACTGGGATCGTACTGGGAGTGACTGGGGATGTACTGGGTTTGTGCTGACATCACACTGGGATCGTACTGGGAGTGACTGGGGCTGTGCTGGGTTTGTACTGACATCATACTGGGATCGTACTGGGAGTGACTGGGGCTGTGCTGGGTTTGTACTGACATCATACTGGGATCGTACTGGGAGTGACTGGGGCTGTGCTGGGTTTGTACTGACATCACACTGGGATCATACTGCCATGCCAGGGCAGACTTTGATCACACTGATGGACACTGGGATGATACTGGGATCATACTGGGAGTGAGCAGGAGCCTGCTGGGCGCTATTGGGAACATGGTAGGGGCAAATGGGATATACTGGGATCGACTGGGATGGTGCTGAGCATGACTGGGAGCTGCTATGAGCAACTGCTATCATGCTAGGAGCAACTGGGACTTACTGGCAGCATGCTGGGGGTGGCTGGAAACTACTGGACTTCTACTGGGATGAACTGGGATCATGCTGGAGGTGACTGGCATCCTACTGGCAGTGAGTGCTCGTACACTGAAGCTGACTGGGAGTGCTTGGGAGCAAATGGGATCCTACTGGAAGGAACTGGAAAGATGCTGGAGGGAATTGGTGAACACTGGGAGATACTGGGAGTGAGTGGAATGAAAGTGAGTGTGAAAGAGAGCAGCTGGATCCATGTGGAGCACAACTGGTTTCTTCTGGCAGTGACTGGGAGCACAGTGGGGCCGTAGTGGGATCATACTGGGAGTGACTGGACTAACACTGGCAGTATCTGAGAGTGACTGGGAACACAGCCTGCACACCATCCCCCACACTGGGCAGGATTGGGAGCAACTGGGAGCATGCTGGAGGCAGCTGGGACCATACTGGGAGAGACTGGAAGCAACTTGGATTACACTGGGACCATCCTGGGTGAGACAATGACTATGCCACGGGTAACTGGGAACACACTGGACGAAAGCAGGACAAACTGGGAGCAACTGGGATCTTCCCGGAAGGAAATTACATCATCAGATTGAATGACTGGGAGTGACTGGGCTCATACTGGTATGCTGAGGAAACTGAGGGCAAACAGGGGGAGCAACTGGGCTCACACTGGGAGCTGCCACTGCCAGCTCTGGGACCCCCAAAAACACCTCCGGGGGAACTCCCGATGTCCCCCCGAGGGCAATCTGCGGCTCGGCTTTGGAGCCCTGCCAGCTGCAAACATCCCCCCCAAAAACCCCAAACCCGGCACCCCCCGGGATATTTGGGCCGAGCTCCCCCTCCCCGGGCACCTGCGGGATGGGGGGCGATGCTCCCGGGGCTGCGGCCATTCGGGGAGCGCCAGGGCCACGAGATTCTCCCTCTCCTCTTCTGCTGCGACCGCTCGGCCTCTTCCTCCCTCCCTTCTCCTCCTCCTACCCCGTTCCCGAACGCCGAACCGTGAGGGGAAAGGGGGCGAGGAAATGGCGGAACCGTGAGGGGAAAGGAGGCGAGGAAAGGGCGGGAACCGTGAGGGGAAAGGGGGCGAGGAAAGGGCGGAACCGTGAGGGGAAAGGGGGCGAGGAAAGGGCGGGAACCGTGAGGGGAAAGGGGGCGAGGAAAGGGCGGGAACCGTGAGGGGAAAGGGGGCGAGGAAAGGGCGGGAACCGTGAGGGGAAAGGGGGCGAGGAAAGGGCGGGAACCGTGAGGGGAAAGGGGGCGAGGAAATGGCGGAACCGTGAGGGGAAAGGGGGCGAGGAAAGGGCGGAACCGTGAGGGGAAAGGGGGCGAGGAAAGCCCGGGAACCGTGAGGGGGAAGGGGGCGAGGAAAGGGCGGAACCGTGAGGGGAAAGGGGGCGAGGAAAGGGCGGAACCGTGAGGGGAAAGGGGGCGAGGAAAGGGCGGGAACCGTGAGGGGAAAGGGAGCGAGGAAAGGGCGGAACCGTGAGGGGAAAGGGGGCGAGGAAAGGGCGGAACCGTGAGGGGAAAGGGGGCGAGGAAAGGGCGGGAACCGTGAGGGGAAGGGGGGCGAGGAAAGGGCGGAACCGTGAGGGGAAAGGGGGCGAGGAAAGGGCGGGAACCGTGAGGGGAAAGGGGGCGAGGAAAGGGCGGAACCGTGAGGGGAAGGGGGCGAGGAAAGGGCGGAACCGTGAGGGGAAAGGGGGCGAGGAAAGGGCGGAACCGTGAGGGGAAAGGGGGCGAGGAAAGGGCGGGAACCGTGAGGGGAAAGGGGGCGAGGAAAGGGCGGGAACCGTGAGGGGAAAGGGGCGGGCTCAGGCCAAGGGCGGCAACTCTGAGGGGACACTCTGGGAGGCGGCACTCTGCAAACAGAACTGCAACGGAATGAACATGAACGGGAGAGAAATCAGTAAGTCTCAGAGTTTTATTTACTATCAAATACATCCCACACACCCAGCCCCACACAATCCCCATCCCACCGCTCCAAACGGGGATCCCACTTCTTCCAATCTCCTCCCGATCCCATCTCACTCTGCTGGATGTGGCATCGAGTGAGTTTGGTGTGAGATTGAATTTTTTTGAGGTGGGGTTGAGCCCTTTTGGGAAAAGATTCACCTGTTATCAGTAGGATTAGTGACGTTTGGAGGTGACAGATGAATCCCTCTTGGCTTTTGGATTGCAAAGAGATTGTGAACAGAAAGAAATTAAGGCCAAACCAAAAAAAGAAGCAACCACGTGTGTTCCCAGCATGGATCACAGGGAATGTGGGTGACCAGGGCTGTGCCCAAAGTGGTTCCTGCAGTGGGGGATGGAGCTGGAGCAGCGCACGAAGCTCTTCCCGCACTCGGGGCACTCACAGGGCTTCCCTTACTGGTGCATCTGTTGGTGTTGGAACAAGTGAGAGCTGCAGGAGAAGCTCTTCCCACACTGGGGACACTCGTAGGGCCTCTCCCCAGTGTGGATGCGCCGGTGGGTGATGAGGGTGGAGTTGTACTTGAATCCCTTCCCACACTCAGGGCATTGGAAGGGCCTCTCCTCTGTGTGAGTCCGATAGTGCCGGAGGAGACTGGAGCTGGTCTGAAACGTCTTCCTGCATTTATCACACTCGTAGGGCCTCTCCCCAGTGTGGATGTGCCTGTGCTTGATGAGGGTGGAGTTCCACCGGAATCCCTTCCCACACTCGGGGCATTGGAAGGGCCTCTCCTCTGTGTGACTGTGATAGTGCCGGAGGAGATTGGAGCTGGTCTGAAACCTTTTCCCACACTTGGAACACTCGTAGGGCCTCTCCCCGGTGTGGGTCCTCTGGTGCCTGATCAGGGTGGAATGGTGGCTGAAGCTCTTCCCACACTCCCCACACTCATAGGGCCGTTCACCAGTGTGGCTTCTCTGGTGCTGGATCAGGGAGGAGCGCTCTCTGAAGTTCTTCCCACACTCCCCACACTCGTAGGGCCGCTCCCCAGTGTGGATCGTCTGGTGCACGAACAGGTTGGAGGTCCGGCTGAAGCTCTTCCCACACTGCCCACACTCATACGGCCTCTCTCCAGTGTGGGTGTGCTGGTGCTTGATCAGGGAGGACCTGTAATGGAAGCTCATCCCACATTCTGTGCACTTGTAGGGCTTCTCCCCAGTGTGCCTCCTCTGGTGCTGCATCAGGGTGGAGCTGTCCCTGAAGCTCTTCCCACACTCCCCACATTCGTAAGGCCGTTCTCCAGTGTGGATCCTCTGATGCTTGATCAGGCCAGAGTTCCACCTGAAGCTCTTCCCACACTCCCCACACGTGTGGGGCTTCTCCTCATCATCGAGCTGCTCATGCAGCACCAGCTCCGAGCTCTGGCTCCATCTCCAGCCGCCTTCCCAGCCCAGGCTGGCTCTTTCCCCCTCAGATCCCTGTGATCTGTGTTTGCAGCCCATCCTCGTGAGACATCTCCGGGGCTTTTCCTCCCCGTTGGCTTCCTGCGCCGTGGAGCCGCTCAAAACGGCCTCTGCCACCAGGTTCTGCCCCGGGGATTTGTCCTCCCTGCTCTCCATGCTCGGCTCCTGCTCTGGGGGAGGAAGGACAAGGACAGGATGGGATTTGCCTCCGTGCCACAGACAAGGGGAAGGAGATCCCCCCAGGGCATCCCCGGGGTCCCACTGCCCCCTCTCCGCTCTCCCCATTTCGGGATCCAGGGGCTCTTTGGGCTCCCGGGCTCCCTTCTCCCCTCATTCTCTGCTCGGGGCTGCAGCGGCTCCAAGGAGTCCCCCCTGCCCCTCTCCAGCCTCTGGAGGCTCCCGCCAACGGCGGCGCTCCCCCCTCTCTGGGCTCCCCACTTTGGGCTCCCGGGGGACACAGGGCTCTGCTCCTCCAGGCTGCCTCTGCTGGCAGCCGCCACCGCCACCCCCGATGTCCCCCCAGGGGCCTTTTCCGCTCAGCCTCGGAATTCTCCCTTCTCCAAACATCCCCCGGAAAACCCAACCCAGGGACCCCCGGGATATCTGGGCCGAGCTCCCCCTCCCCGCTCACCTGCGCGATGGGGGGGGGCGATGATCCCACAGGTGGGGGCTGCGAATTCAGGCAGGGCTCGAGCGCGTGGCTCCGCCTGCTCAGCCTCGATCCGCCTTTGTCCCTCCTCTTCCTCTTCCTCCCGATACTCCTCTGTCTTATCCCCACCTCCTTCTCCTCTTCCATCCCTCCCCCTCGATCCCTTCTCCTCCTCCTCCTCGCTATCCCCGCCTCTCTCTCGTAGTCCCTCCTGGAAGGAAATGACACCATCGGAGGGAACGACTGGGAGTGACTGGGCTCATACTGAGAGTGCCGAGGAAAGTGGAAGCAGACGGGGGGAGCAACTGGGCTCACACTGGGAGCAGCCACTGCCAGCTCTGGGACCCCCAAAAACACCTCCGGGGGAACTCCCGATGTCCCCCCGAGGGCAATCTGCGGCTCGGCTTTGGAGCCCTGCCGGCTGCAAACATCCCCCCCAAAAAACCCCAAACCCGGCACCCCCCGGGATATTTGGGCCGAGCTCCCCCTCCCCGGGCACCTGCGGGATGGGGGGCGATGCTCCCGGGGCTGCGGCCATTCGGGGAGCGCCAGGGCCACGAGATTCTCCCTCTCCTCTTCTGCTGCGGCCGCTCGGCCTCTTCCTCCCTCCCTCCTCTTCCCTCTCCCTCCTCTTCCTCCTCCTGCCCCGTTCCCGAAGGCCGAAACGTGAGGGGAAAGGGGGCGAGGAAATGGCGAAACCGTGAGGGGAAAGGGGGCGAGGAAAGGGCGGGAACCGTGAGGGGAAAGGGGGCGAGGAAAGGGCGGGAACCGTGAGGGGAAAGGGGGCGAGGGAAGGGCGGAACCGTGAGGGGAAAGGGGGCGAGGAAAGGGCGGAACCGTGAGGGGAAAGGGGGCGAGGAAATGGCGAAAACCCTAAGGGGGAAAGGGACGGGCTCAGGCCAAGGGCGACAACTCTGAGGGGGCACTCTGGCAGGCGGCACTCTGCAAACAGAACTGCAACGGACTGAACATGAACGGGAGAGAAATCACTAAGTCTGAGAGGTTTATTTGCTATCAAATACATCCCCACACCCAGCTCCACACAATCCCCATCCCACCGCTCCAAACGGGGATCCCACTTCTCCCAGTCTCCTCCCAGTCCCATCTCACTCTGCTGGATGTGCAATCAAGTGATATTACAAAGAGGTAGTTTTTTTGACATGGGAAAAAGCCCCTGTGATGTGGGACTCAGTCTTTCTGGCATTAGACTGAGCTGTTTTCATTGGCGTTTGTGTGGTTCTGAGGTGACAGGTGAATCCCTCTTGGCTTTTGGAGTGCAGATAGAATGAGAAGAGAAAAAAACAAAGGCCAAACCAAAAGGAGAAGCAGCCTGGAGTGTTCCCAGCATGGATCACAGGGAATGTGGGTGACCAGGGCTGTGCCCAAAGTGGTTCCTGCAGTGGGGGATGGAGCTGGAGCAGCGCACGAAGCTCTTCCCACACTCGGGGCACTCGCAGGGCTTCCCTTACCGGTGCCTCCGTTGGTGTTGGGTCAAGTGAGAGCGGCTGGAGAAGCTCTTCCCACACTGGGGACACTCGTAGGGCCTCTCCCCAGTGTGGATGCGCTGATGGATGATGAGTTGGGAGTTCTGCATGAATCCCTTCCCACACTCGGAGCATTGGAAGGGCCTCTCACCTGTGTGAGTCCGATAGTGCAGGAGCAGATGGGAGCTGCTCGTAAACCCCTTTCCACACTCGGAACACTCGTACGGCCTCTCTCCAGTGTGGATCATGTTGTGCCTGATCAGGGTGGAATGGTGGCTGAAGCTCTTCCCGCATTCCCCGCACTTGTAGGGCCTCTCCCCGGTGTGGATGTTGCGGTGCTGGATCAGGCTGGAGCTCCGGCTGAAGCTCTTCCCACATTCCTCACATTCATAGGGCCGTTCCCCAGTGTGGATCATCTGGTGGCTGATCAGGTGGGAGATCCTTCTGAAGCTCTTCCCACACTCCCCACACTCATGGGGTCTTTCTGTGGTGTGGATGCGTTGATGCTGGATGAGAGTGGAGTTGTCCGTGAATCCCTTCCCACACTCGGAGCATTGGAAGGGCCTCTCCTCTGTGTGAATGCGATAGTGCAGAAGGAGATTGGAGCTGGTCTTAAACCCCTTCCCACACTCGGAACACTCGTAGGGCCTCTCTCCCGTGTGGATCTTTAGGTGCACAATCAGGGCAGAATGGTGGCTGAAACTCTTTCCACACTCCCCACACTCATACGGCCTCTCTCCAGTGTGTGTCCTCTGGTGGTCGATGAGGCCGGAGCTCCTGCTGAAGCTCTTCCCACACTGCCCACACTCGTAGGGCCTCTCCCCGGTGTGGATCACCTGGTGCCTGATAAGGTGAGAGCTCCGCCTGAAGCTCATCCCACACTCCCCGCACTCGTAGGGTCTCTCCCCAGTGTGGATCACCTGGTGCAGGTTTAGGCTGGAGCTCCAGCTGAAGCTCTTCCCACACTCCCCACACGTGTGGGGCTTCTCCCCATCACTGCCCTGCTCATGCAGCACCAGCTCCGAGCTCTGGCTCCATCTCCAGCCGCCTTCCCGGCCCAGGCTGGCTCTTTCCCCCTCAGATCCCTGTGATCTGCGTTTGCAGCCCCTCCTCGTGCGGCATCTCCGGGGCTTTTCCTCCCCGTTGGCTTCCTGCGCCGTGGAGCCGCTCAAAGCGGCCTCTGCCACCAGGTTCTGCCCCGGGGATTTGTCCTCCCTGCTCTCCATGCTCGGCTCCTGCTCTGGGGGAGGAAGGACAAGGACAGGATGGGATTTGCCTCCGAGCCACACGCAAGGGGAAGGAGATCCCCCCAGGGCGTTCCCGGGGTCCCACTGCCCCCTCTCCGCTCTCCCCATTTCGGGATCCAGGGGCTCTTTGGGCTCCCGGGCTCCCTTCTCCCCTCACTCTCTGCTCGGGGCTGCAGCGGCTCCAAGGAGTCCCCCCTGCCCCTCTCCAGCCTCTGGAGGCTCCCGCCAACGGCGGCGCTCCCCCCTCTCTGGGCTCCCCACTTTGGGCTCCCGGGGGACACAGGGCTCTGCTCCTCCAGGCTGCCTCTGCCGGCAGCCGCCACCGCCACCCCCGATGTCCCCCCAGGGGCCTTTTCCGCTCAGCCTCGGAATTCTCCCTTCTCCAAACATCCGCCCGGAAAACCCAACCCGGGGACCCCCGGGATATCTGGGCCGAGCTCCCCCTCCCCGCTCACCTGCGCGATGGGGGGGGCGATGATCCCACAGGTGGGGGCTGCGAATTCAGGCAGGGCTCGAGCGCGTGGTTCCGCCTGCTCAGCCTGGATCCGCCTTTGTCCCTCCTCTTCCTCTTCCTCCTCCTCTCGATACTCTTTTTCCATGCTCTCTCCTCCTCCATTCCTCCACCTCCTTCTCCTCCTTTCTCCATCCCTTTCCCTCGCTGCTCCTCCTTCATCCCTCCCCTTACCCCTCCTCCTCCTCCCGCTCCTCCCTAACCCCACCTACTCCCCTTATTTCCCGCCTTTTCCCATCTCCGTTATCCCGCCTCTGCCATGCCATCCCTGGTCTTACACTCCCGGTCCATGGGATCCAGTTCGGTGGGATCCCCGTCCATGGGATCCAGTTCGGTGGGATCCCGGTCCATGGGATCCAGTTCGGTGGGATCCCCGTCCATGGGATCCAGTTCGGTGGGATCCCGGTCCATGGGATCCAGTTCGGTGGGATCCCGGTCCATGGGATCCAGTTCGGTGGGATCCCGGTCCATGGGATCCAGTTCGGTGGGATCCCGGTCCATGGGATCCAGTTCGGTGGGATCCCGGTCCATGGGATCCAGTTCGGTGGGATCCCGGTCCATGGGATCCAGTTCGGTGGGATCCCCGTCCATATAATCTCAGACCACTTTGTCCCAGTGGGTGTGGCCCTGATCCCTGTGGTCCCAGTCTGTATGGTCACAATCCATAGGATCCCGATCCATAAAATCCCATTCCACAGGGTCGCCCTTTGCACAGTTCCAGTCCCTATTTGATCCCAGTCCAGTTAATCCCAGTCCCTATTTGATCCAATTCCAGTTTGTCCCATTCCATAGGATCCCAGTCTGGGCTATCCCAGTCCAGTTTATCCCAGTCCACAGGATCCCAGTCTGGGCTATCCCAGTCCAGTTTATCCCAGTCCATAGGATCCCAGTTCCAGATTATCCCAGTCCAGTTTATCCCAGTCCATAGGATCCCAGTTCCAGATTATCCCAGTCCAGTTTATCCCAGTCCATAGGATCCCAGTTCCATATAATCCCAGTCCAGTTTATCCCAGTCCATAGGATCCCAGTTCCAGATTATCCCAGTCCAGTTTATCCCAGTCCATATGATCCCAGTTCCAGATTATCCCAGTCCAGTTTATCCCAGTCCAGTTTATCCCAGTCCATATGATCCCAGTTCCAGATTATCCCAGTCCAGTTTATCCCAGTCCATAGGATCCCAGTTTCTATTTGGTCCCAGTCCAGTTTATCCCAGTCCATATGATCCCAGTTCCAGATTATCCCAGTCCAGTTTATCCCAGTCCATAGGATCCCAGTTCCAGATTATCCCAGTCCAGTTTATCCCAGTCCAGTTTATCCCAGTCCATATGATCCCAGTTCCAGATTATCCCAGTCCAGTTTATCCCAGTCCATAGGATCCCAGTCTGGGCTATCCCAGTCCAGTTTATCCCAGTCCATAGGATCCCAGTTCCATATAATCCCAGTCCAGTTTATCCCAGTCCATAGGATCCCAGTTCCTATTTGGTCCCAGTCCAGTTTATCCCAGTCCATAGGATCCCAGTTCTAGATTATCCCAGTCCAGTTTATCCCAGTCCAGTTTATCCCAGTCCATATGATCCCAGTTCCAGATTATCCCAGTCCAGTTTATCCCAGTCCATAGGATCCCAGTTCCAGATTATCCCAGTCCAGTTTATCCCAGTCCAGTTTATCCCAGTCCATATGATCCCAGTTCCAGATTATCCCAGTCCAGTTTATCCCAGTCCATAGGATCCCAGTCTGGGCTATCCCAGTCCAGTTTATCCCAGTCCACAGGATCCCAGTTCCAGATTATCCCAGTCCAGTTTATCCCAGTCCACAGGATCCAAGTTCCAGATTATCCCAGTCCAGTTTATCCCAGTCCATAGGATCCCAGTTTCAGATTATCCCAGTCCAGTTTATCCCAGTCCATAGGATCCCAGTCCAGTTTATCCCAGTCCAGTTTATCCCAGTCCATAGGATCCCAGTTCCAGATTATCCCAGTCCAGTTTATCCCAGTCCATAGGATCCCAGTTCCTATTTGGTCCCAGTCCAGTTTATCCCAGTCCATAGGATCCCAGTTCCAGATTATCCCAGTCCAGTTTATCCCAGTCCACAGGATCCAAGTTCCATATAATCCCAGTCCAGTTTATCCCAGTCCATAGGATCCCAGTTCCAGATTATCCCAGTCCAGATTATCCCAGTCCACAGGATCCCAGTCTCTCAGGCATTGTGGGTAACTGGGATAACTGGGGAGCGCAGAATAACAGGAGGGAAACTGGGATAACTGGGAGAGTGGGATAATGGGGATACTGGGATAATGGGGAACTGGGATAATGGGAACTGGGATAACTGGGGAGAGCGGGATAATGGGGATACTGGGATAATGGGGAACTGGGATAATGGGAACTGGGATAATGGGAACTGGGATAAGTGGGAGAGTGGGATAATGGGGATACTGGGATAATGGGGATACTGGGATAATGGGAACTGGGATAACTGGGAGTGTGGGATAATGGGGGTACTGGGATAATGGGGATACTGGGATAATGGGAACTGGGATAATGGGAACTGGGATAACTGGGGAGAGCGGGATAATGGGGATACTGGGATAATGGGAACTGGGATAACTGGGGAGAGTGGGATAATGGGGATACTGGGATAATGGGAACTGGGATAATGGGAACTGGGATAACTGGGAGAGTGGGATAATGGGGATACTGGGATAATGGGAACTGGGATAATGGGAACTGGAATAACTGGGAGAGCGGGATAATGGGGGTACTGGGATAATGGGGATACTGGGATAACTGGGATAATGGGAGTACTGGGATAACAGGAAAATTGGGACTATCAGAATAATGGGAATTCTGGGCTAGCAGGAATACCAGAAAAACGGGAATTTTGGGATAACGGGGACACCAGGATCGTGGGAATGCTGGGATCAAGGGGAAATTGGGAATGTCAGGATAACAGAAATTCCAGGAGAAGGGGAATTCTGGGATCAAGGGGAAATTCGGGATAAGGAGAATTCCGGGATAACAGAAATTCCAGGAGAAGGGGAATTCTGGGATAAGGGGAAATTTGGGATAAGGGGAATTCCGGGATAACAGAAATCCCAGGAGAAGGGGAATTCTGGGACAAGGGGAATTCTGGGATAAGGGGAATTCTGGGATCAAGGGGAAATTCGGGATAATGGGAATTTTGGGATAACAGAAATCCCAGGAGAAGGGGAATTCTGGGATCAAGGGGAAATTCGGGATAATGGGAATTCCGGGATAACAGAAATCCCAGGAGAAGGGGAATTCTGGGATAATGGGAATTCTGGGATAATGGGAATTTTGGGATAATGGGAAATTCGGGATAAGGGGAATTTTGGGATAATGGGAATTTTGGGATAATGGGAATTTTGGGATAATGGGAATTTTGGGATAAGGGGAAATTCGGGATAATGGGAAATTCGGGATAATGGGAATTTTGGGATAATGGGAAATTCGGGATAATGGGAATTTTGGGATAAGGGGAAATTCGGGATAAGGGGAAATTCGGGATAAGGGGAATTTTGGGATAAGGGGAATTTTGGGATAAGGGGAAATTCGGGATAAGGGGAATTTTGGGATAATGGGAATTTCGGGATAAGGGGAATTTTGGGATAAGGGGAAATTCGGGATAAGGGGAATTTTGGGATAAGGGGAATTTTGGGATAATGGGAAATTCGGGATAGGGGGAATTTTGGGATAAGGGGAAATTCGGGATAATGGGAATTTCGGGATAAGGGGAATTTTGGGATAAGGGGAATTTTGGGATAAGGGGAATTTTGGGATAATGGGAATTTTGAGATAATGGGAAATTCGGGATAAGGGGAAATTTTGGATAAGGGGAATTTTGGGATAATGGGAAATTTGGGATAAGGGGAAATTCGGGATAAGGGGAATTTTGGGATAATGGGAATTTCGGGATAATGGGAATTTTGGGATAAGGGGAATTTTGGGATAATGGGAATTTCGGGATAAGGGGAAATTCGGGATAAGGGGAAATTTGGGATAATGGGAATTTCGGGATAATGGGAATTTTGGGATAAGGGGAATTTTGGGATAATGGGAAATTCGGGATAAGGGGAATTTTGGGATAATGGGAATTTCGGGATAATGGGAATTTTGGGATAAGGGGAATTTTGGGATAAGGGGAATTTTGGGATAATGGGAAATTCGGGATAATGGGAATTTTGGGATAAGGGGAATTTTGGGATAATGGGAAATTTGGGATAAGGGGAATTTTGGGATAATGGGAATTTCGGGATAATGGGAATTTCGGGATAATGGGAATTTTGGGATAAGGGGAATTTTGGGATAATGGGAATTTCGGGATAAGGGGAAATTCGGGATAAGGGGAAATTTGGGATAATGGGAATTTCGGGATAATGGGAATTTTGGGATAAGGGGAATTTTGGGATAATGGGAATTTCGGGATAATGGGAAATTCGGGATAAGGGGAATTTTGGGATAATAGGAAATTTGGGATAAGGGGAATTTTGGGATAAGGGGAAATTCGGGATAATGGGAATTTTGGGATAATGGGAATTTTGGGATAATGGGAATTTTGGGATAATGGGAAATTCGGGATAAGGGGAATTTTGGGATAATGGGAAATTCGGGATAAGGGGAATTTTGGGATAAGGGGAAATTCGGGATAAGGGGAAATTCGGGATAAGGGGAATTCTGGGATAAGGGGAATTTTGGGATAAGGGGAAATTTGGGATAAGGGGAATTTTGGGATAAGGGGAATTTCGGGATAAGGGGAAATTCGGGATAAGGGGAATTTTGGGATAGGGGGAATTTCGGGATAAGGGGAATTTTGGGATAAGGGGAATTTCGGGATAAGGGGAAATTTGCGATAAGGGGAATTTTGGGATAATGGGAAATTCGGGATAAGGGGAATTTTGGGATAAGGGGAAATTCGGGATAAGGGGAATTTTGGGATAGGGGGAATTTCGGGATAAGGGGAATTTTGGGATAAGGGGAATTTCGGGATAATGGGAATTTTGGGATAAGGGGAATTTCGGGATAATGGGAATTTTGGGATAAGGGGAATTTGGGGATAATGGGAAATTCGGGATAAGGGGAAGTTTGGGATAATGGGAAATTTGCGATAAGGGGAATTTTGGGATAAGGGGAAATTCGGGATAAGGGGAATTTTGGGATAATGGGAATTTTGGGATAAGGGGAATTTTGGGATAAGGGGAAATTTGCGATAAGGGGAATTTTGGGATAATGGGAATTTCGGGATAATGGGAATTTTGGGATAAGGGGAATTTCGGGATAAGGGGAAATTTGCGATAAGGGGAAATTTGGGATAACGCTGCTCCCCCCCTCCATCCCGCTTCGGGAATTATTTGGGAATTTTGGGAGGAATTTTGGGAAGGGGGGGAGGGGCGCGTCCCGGTGCTGGGGGGGGAGGGGCGCGGGTGGGGGAGGGGCGCGGGCGGCGTCGCGCGCTCCGGGCGGGAGCGGCGGCGGCGGCGGCGGCAGCGACCCCTCCCCCACCCCCCCCCCCCCAAAAAAAAATCGGGGAGCGGGACCCCCCCCCCCCCCACCCCGGGACCCCTCCCCCCATCCCCGCATTCCCAGAATTCCCAAAATTCCCAGAATTCCCGGCGCTCCCAGGCCCGGCAGGTGATGGGGATGGGGGTGGGGGAGGGGCTCTGGTGGGGGGGGGGGGGATTTTGGGGGGTCCTGGGGGGGATTTTGGGGTTTTTGGGGAGGATTTGGGAGGGTCCCGGGATGGGGGGGGGGGTGGGGGATGGGGGGGTCCCTCAAGGTCACGGGCGGGAGGGGCCGGGCCGCGGGGAGGGGAGGGGGATTTGGGGGGATTTTGGGGGATTTTGGGGGACTCTGGGGGGCTTCTGGGGATTTTGGGGGAAATTCGGGGGGATTTTAGGGGATTTAGGGGATTTAAGGGGAATTTTAGGGTACCTGGGCGGGATTTTGGGGGAATTTTAGGAGATTTGGGGGAAAATTCGGGGGGTTTGGGTGGAATTTTCGAGGTCTTGGGTTTTTCTGGGGGGCTCCGGGGGTCTTGGGGGGGGCTATGAAGAGATTTGGGGGATTTTGGGGGGTCCTGGTGGGATTTTGGGGGTATTGAGGGGTTTTTTTGGGGACTGGGGGGGGATTTTGGGGGGATTTAGGGGATCCTTGGGGGTCTTGGAAGGTCTGGGAGGGTTTTGGGGGTCTTGGGGGATTTTTGGGGGGGTCCTGGGGTGATTTTGGGGGTCCTGGGGATTCTCAGAGGATTTTGGGGGGGGCTTGATGGATTTTGGGATCTCTGAGAATTTTGGGGAGGGGTCTCATTGAATTTTGGGGGTCTCAGAGAATTTTGGGGGCTCTCAGGAAGGATTTTGGGGGTCTTGGGGGGATTTTGGGGGTCTTGGGGGGATTTTGGGGGTCCTGGGGGGGGATTTTGGGGAGGGGTCTCTGGGGGTGTCTCTAAGAATTTTGGGGAGGGGTCTCATTGAATTTTGGGGGACTCGGGGGGGTCTCGGTAGATTTTGGGGTCTCAGAGAATTTTGGGGGGGTCCTGGGGGGGGATTTTGGGGGTCCTGGGGGGGGATTTTGGGGAGGGGTCTCTGGGGGTGTCTCTAAGAATTTTGGGGAGGGGTCTCAGAGAATTTTGGGGGGGTCTCAGGAAGGATTTTGGGGGTCTTGGGGGGGATTTTGGGGGTCCTGGGGGGGGATTTTGGGGAGGGGTCTCTGGGGGTGTCTCTAAGAATTTTGGGGAGGGGTCTCATTGAATTTTGGGGGACTCGGGGGGGTCTCAGTAGATTTTGGGGTCTCAGAAAATTTGGGGGGGGTCTCAGGAAGGATTTTGGGGGTCTTGGGGGGGATTTTGGGGAGGGGTCTCTGGGGGTGTCTCTAAGAATTTTGGGGAGGGGTCTCAGAGAATTTTGGTGGGGGTCTCAGGAAGGATTTTGGGGGTCCTGGGGGGATTTTGGGGGTCCTGGGGGGGGATTTTGGGGAGGGGTCTCTGGGGGTGTCTCTAAGAATTTTGGGGAGGGGTCTCATTGAATTTTGGGGGACTCGGGGGGTCTCGGTAGATTTTGGGGTCTCAGAGAATTTTGGGGGGGTCTCAGGAAGGGTTTTGGGGGTCTTGGGGGGGATTTTGGAGGTCCTGGGGGGGTTTTGGGGAGGGGTCTCTGGGGGTGTCTCTAAGAATTTTGGGGAGGGGTCTCAGAGAATTTTGGGGGTGGTCTCAGGAAGGATTTTGGGGGTCTTGGGGGGGATTTTGGGGGTCCTGGGGGGATTTTGGGGGTCCTGGGGGGGGATTTTGGGGCGGGGTCTCTGGGGGTGTCTCTAAGAATTTTGGGGAGGGGTCTCAGAGAATTTTCGGGGTCTCAGGGGGGGATTTTGGGGGTCTCAGGGATGATCTCGATGAATTTTGGGGCTCTCTGAGAATTTTGGGGAGGGGTCTCATTGAATTTTGGGGGTCTCAGAGAATTTTGGGGGGTCTCAGGAAGGATTTTGGGGGTCTTGGGGGGGATTTTGGGGAGGGGTCTCTGGGGGTGTCTCTAAGAATTTTGGGGAGGGGTCTCATTGAATTTTGGGGGTCTCAGAGAATTTTGGGGGGTCTCAGGAGGGATTTTGGGGGTCCTGGGGGGGGATTTTGGGGCGGGGTCTCTGGGGGTGTCTCTAAGAATTTTGGGGAGGGGTCTCATTGAATTTTGGGGATCTTGGGGGGGGTCTCGGGGGATTTTGGGGGTCTCGGGGGAGGGTCTCAATGGATTTTGGGGGGGTCTCTGAGAATTTTGGGGAGGGGTCTCAGAGAATTTTGGGGGGTCTCAGGAAGGATATTGGGGGTCTTGGGGGGGATTTTGGGGCGGGGTCTCTGGGGGTGTCTCTAAGAATTTTGGGGAGGGGTCTCATTGAATTTTGGGGGTCTCAGGGATGATCTCGATGAATTTTGGGGCTCTCTGAGAATTTTGGGGAGGGGTCTCATTGAATTTTGGGGGTTCTCAGCCCCCCCTAAACCAACTCAGGGGTTGAAACCTGAAACCCCCCTCCCCAAAATCTCTTCCAGGCCCCCCCCCCTGAGCTGACTGTGGGACCCCTCCCCAGTTTTGGGGTCCAGCCCCTCCCCCCCCCATGGCGGCCGAGCTGGACAACATGGAGGCCGCCCCTCCCCCCAACAACAACAACGGGCCCTGGGACCCCCCCCCGGACCCCCGAGCCTGGGGGGACCCCAAAATCTTCGAGTGCTCCCGGATCAAGGCCTTGGCTGGTGAGTGAAGACCCCTCCCCAAAAAAAAACAAACCCCCCCAAAAAAATC